>NW_026068191.1:310280-313239 GCF_014885135.2 Alexandromys fortis
TTTTTTTTTTTTTTTTTCTCTGTGTGTGCCATCATGTATATCTGTCTGAGGGTGTTGGATCCTCTGGAACTGGAGTCACAGACAGTTGTGAGCTGCCATGTGGGTGCTGGGAATGGAATCTGGTTCCAATAGAAAAGACAGTCAGTGTGTGTGTGTGTGTGTGTGTGTGTGTGTGTGTGTGTGTCTGTACAGGAGGCCTGAGGTGGGGGCAAGCTGGGATGTATGCATAGGCTCTTGAATAGTTCAAATCTCTGTGTTTGATCTGTCATGTGCATGTGGTCTTTTGATTTTTTTCAATTCTCAAACTGGCCACATCCTTTTTTTTTAAAAAACTATTTTATTTTATAGGCTTATATCTGTGTGAGAGTGCCAGGTCACTTGGAACTGGAATTATAGACAGTTATGAATTACCACGTGGGTGCTAGGAGTTGAACCCAGGCCTTCTGGAAGAGCAGCCAGTACTCTTAACCTCTGAGCCATCTCTCCAGTCTCCATCAAACTGGCCACATCGTTTTCGATGTGGATAGAGAATATATCTGCTGAGCTGATTTTGTATTACCAGGAAACATGAATCTAGTCTACTACAACAACCTTTTTTGTAGGACTAGATGATAAGGTATTGTACCCATCTGGGCATAATTTTGTGGACATTTTATATGAGACAACGGATTCTGTAAGAGGATACTAAGAGTATCTTTTAAAGGAAACCTTTACACCTCTGAAAAGACAATTTCTAACTGGTTGGTGGTGGCACATGCCTTTAATCCTCCTCCCTTCAGGAGGCAGAGACAGTTGGATCTCTGTGTGTTCCAGGCCAGCCTGATCTATAGAGTGGGTTCCAGGACAGCCAAGGCTATACAGAGAAACCTTGTCTCAGCCCCCCTCCCCCCCCACACACACACAAAGAAAAAAAGAAAACGAAAGAAAAGAGAATTTTATTTTTATTTATTTATTTTTGTTTTTGTTTTTTGAGACAGGGTTTCTCTGAAGCTTTGGAGCCTGTCCTGGAACTAGCTCTTGTTGACCAGGCTGGCCTCGAACTCAGAGAGATCACCTGCCTCTGCCTCCCGAGTGCTGGGATTAAAGGTGTACACCACCACCACCTGGCAGAAAAGAGAATTTCTGTAAGCAGTACTGTGACTGAAGATTACTAAAATAGTAAGACTTAATACTCTTATTCATGGAAGAGCTACAACATTCATATGAATGTTAAATAGTTTTGTGAAATTATTTATCCACAGCCCTAAAATCTATTTTCTGAGCTCATATTCAGAAATATGAGAAAAACTTGGGAGAAAAACTAAAGACAAACTTTCCCTGAAAGCTGTAGGCCACCAGTAGAAGTCACCCTGCTTCTCTGCTTGCCTTTTAGATCTTGACTCTGAGATCCCAGGTCTTCGAATGACTTCCCCCAGCACTCTGTGGCCATTCTGGTACTTACTGTCTCTTTCTTTGGCTTTTGATTCATCGGTAGGTGCTCCTGTTTCCTGTGTCACACACGTAGGCTTTATCTCTCCCCTAGAGGGAATTTCGTAGCATTGGTGGTTTTCTTATTAGGATTAATTCTGTGATTTGCTGGATGTCCAGTATCTGCATGACAGCTGTATTTTTTTTTTAGATTTATTTATTATGTATCTGTTCTTTCTGCATGTCTGCATGCAGGCCAGAAGAGGGCACCAGATCTCATTATGGATGGTTGTGAACTCAGGACCTCTGGAAGAGCAGCCAGAGCTCTTGCCCTCTGAGCCATCTCTTCTGCACCCAGCCAGCTGTATTTTTATGTTACAGCTGCAACTATTTTCTAGTGCCTGAACTGCCTATCTCAGTGTTTACTACGTTCCAGACATTGTCCTCACAGGTTTTTTTTTTTTTTTTTTTTTTTTTTTTTTTTTTTTTTTTTTTTTTTTTTTTTTTTAAATATTTATTTATTATGTATACAATATTCTGTCAGTGTGTGTGCCTGCAGGCCAGAAGAGGGCACCAGACCTCATTACAGATGGTTGTGAGCCACCATGTGGTTGCCAGGAATTGAACTCAGGACCTTTGGAAGAGCAGGCAGTGCTCTTAACTGCTGAGCCATCTCTCCAGCCCTGTTTTTTGCTTTTTTGAGACAGGGTTTCTCTGTGGTTTTGGAGCCTGTCCTGGAACTAGCTCTTGTAGACCAGGCTGGCCTCAAACTCACAGAGAACCGCCTGCCTCTGCCTCCTGAGTGCTGGGATTGAAGGTGTGCGCCACCACTGCCTGGCTCAAAGTTCACTCTTTTTGTGTTTTGTTGCTGTACTTTATATTTTAAATTTTTCATTGTAAGGAGTGAAGGATACAGCTTGGTAGCACACCTGCAAAGCATATACAAAGCTATGGGTTAAATTCCCAGTATACTTAAACTATTCTGTAGGGAATTTTTTTCTCTCTCTCTTTTAATTTCCTTTCTTTGTTAATTTCAGTCAGGAATGCTATGTTTATATCATTTCAATTCTTCTTTCCCCTCCAGCTCCTCCCATGCCCCCTGATTCCTCACATTATTGACCTCTTTAATTATTAGTGTGTGTGCACGCCTGCTGAGTCCATACACTGTTGCTTGCCTGTATATGGGCTTAGGACCGACCTTCTGGGGTGACTTACCTATGGGAGGCTCATTTTTAGACAGGACTGATTTTTCCTCTTTCATTAATTGCCTATAACTCTTCTTTAAGGAGTAGCAGGATCTTGACTTTGGTGGGGGTTGCTTTGTTTTTTGTTTTGAGGCAAGTCTCACATAGTTAGGCTGCCCTTGAACTCTGCTATATGCCTGAGACTGGCTTTGAACTTGTTAATCCATCTTCCTAAATATTCCCGGATGCTGACAGAGCATGTCTGTGCCGCCATTTTCATTTTCTTTTCTTTCTTCTTTTGGGGGGTTTTTGTTTTTTTGTTTGTTTGTGGTTTTTTTTTTTTTTTTTTTTTTTTTTTTTTTTGTTTT
>NW_026068191.1:314699-332527 GCF_014885135.2 Alexandromys fortis
CCCCCCCCCCCCCCCCTTTTTGAGACAGGATCTTATTCTAACCCAGGTTGGCCTGGAACCACTAACTACCATAGACTGGCTTAGATAAGGTTTTTTCATTGTAATGTGTGTGCCTTAAGTCTGTGTGCACCACTTTTATTCGGGTGCCTGTGAAGACCAGACCTGGGCATCAGATCCCCTGGAACTGGAGTTACTGGTGGTCGTGAGCTGCCCAGTGTGGGTGCTAGAAATCAAATCCAGGTCCTCTACAAGAACAGCAAGTGCTCTTAACCACTGAACCATCTCCTGCCCTGCCTGGAACTTTTTAGCAGTCTTCCTGTCACAACTCCTGACTGCGGGGGATTACGCACTTGAACCACCATGCTGAGTTTACAACCTATGGTATCAAGTCAGTAACTTTCCGAGAAAGGTTATATAGTAAGTAAATGCCTTTCTTTCTGGTGTGCTTAGGGACTGAATTCAGGATCTTCTCTACCATTGAACGTTTCCCTCAGCCACGGTAATTGAATTAGAAATAAAAAGATTATGTAGCTGGAAGTGGTGGCTCACACCTTTCACACCAGCACTCGGGAGGCAGAGGCAAGCGGATCTCTGTCAGTTCGAGACCAGCCTGGTCTACAGAGCAAGTTCCAGGACAGGCTCCAAAGCTACACAGAGAAACCCTGTCTCCAAATATGTGTATGAATATTGTCTGCATGTATGTATGTGCACCATGTGTATGCCTGGTACACAAGAAGGCTAAAGGTTGCAAGAGCAGCAAGTGCTCTTAACCACTGGGATTTCCAGCCCCATGCAACTTAATTCTTAAATTCATTTGAGAAGGCAGCCAAGCTCCTGAACACTTGTGGATCCTGCAGGATTCTTGGAATTGCACCTTATGGTCATTATAGAAGCATGAGTGTGTGTACATGAGTGTCTGTGTGCATGTGTGTATGAGTGTGTGCGTGTGTGTCTACATGAGTGTGTGCATGTGTGTGTGCGTGTTGCTGTATAGGGATGGGACCCAAGGCCTTGGACATGCTAGGCCAGAGCTAGCCCAGTGAACTGTATCATCTGTTTCTGAGTTTTCTTTTTTTCTTTTCTTGGGTTTTTGTTTTTGTTTTGTGGGAGAGGGGAGGTTTGGAGACAAGGTTTCTACATAGCCCTGGCTTTTCAGGAACTTACTATGTAGACCAGGCTCTCTTTGAACTCACACAGATCCACTTGCTTCTGCCTCCTTGGTGCTAGGATGTAAGGCCTACACCACCATGAATGGCATTGCTGGGGGTTTTGACTTTTGCCAGTGTTTTGTTCTTCCTTGTTTCTCTTCTATACCAACCCTTTTTTTCTTAAAAGATTTATTTTAACTTTTGTGTGTGGTGTGTGTGTGTGTGTGTTTAGGTGCGTAGAGCGTGGTGCCTAAAGAGCCAGAGTTAGATCCTTTTGGAGATGAAGTTTTATTTAGATGGTTCTGAGCCACCTCTGGATGCTGGGAACCAACCTCTGCTAGGGCAGAGTATGTCTCCCCTCCTTCCCTCCCTCCCTCCTTCCTTCTCTTCCCTCCCTCCCTCCTTCCTTCTCTTCCTTCCCTCCCTCCTTCCCTCTCTTCTTTCCCTCCCTTCCTTCTTTCCATCCTTCCCTCCCTCCCTTCCTCCTTCCCTCCTTTTATCCCTTCCTCCCTCCTTCCTTCCCTCCCTCCTCTCTCTCTCCCTTCCTTCCTTCCTTTCCTTCCTTTCTTTTTTTTTTTTTTTTTTTTTTTTTTTTTTTTGAGACAAGGGTTTTTCTGTGGCTGAAGCTCTTTCTTAGACCAGACTGGCCTCAAACTCACAGAGTTCTGCCTGCCTCTGTTTTCCTAGTGCTGGGATTAAAGGTATTCACCATCATAGCCCTGCTAGGGAACTTCTTTAAATGAGGCATTTAAATATCTATACAGGTTTTGGTCATTTCCTTATTTCTCTCATGAAAGTTGGTGCAGGCTTAAGTCTACAGGAGCTGGGCCTGAGCTAGCAAGGGAATTACGAATTACACAAGAACATCCAGGGGGAGGGGGCTGGAGAGATGGCTCAGAGGTTGAGAGCACTGACTGCTCTTCCGGAGGTCCTGAGTTCATTCAATTCCCAGCAACCACATGGTGGCTCACAACCATCTGTAATGAGATCTGGTGCCCTCTTCTGGCATACATGGAGGCTGAACACTGTGTACATAATAAATAAATAAATCTTAAAAAAAAAAAAAGAACATCCTGTGTGATAGATGCTGAGATACTCCTGCGCATGTGGTGGTGAGTTGGATTCCTCAGCATCGCCCTGGATTCTAATGCTAACTGAAATCTACTGAGGGCTGCGCTCCCTCTGCCTGTTAATGCCAGGTCCCTTGGCCCTGCAGCTCCAGCTGGGAAACTCATTTTTGTATTTTGGTTTCCCATCTTCCTGCTTAGCAGACATTAGATGATGGATTTTAGTGGCATTGTTATAAAATATTGGCTAAGGAATAATTCCTCTTCATTTGCCTACTCTTGTGTCAACCGTTACATATTATCTTCTACTCTTTAGGATTGCTTTGAATGCATGGGCTGTTAGCTTTATAGCATGTAGTTGATTGAGGAAACACTCAGAACAATGTATGAAGAGTGGCTTACTTAAAATAGGGAAAGCTAGGTTGCATGGAGGTAGAGACCGGGGCTGTTAGCTGAGTGCTGTACGTGGTGATTTACACACCCAGAGGTAGTAGCAGCAGTCGCTGTCCTGGTCAGGTTAGACTTCTCTGGAACTCCGTCATCATCATTTTGTGAGTGTTTCTATCGTGTACGTGTGGGTAGGCGTGTGTCTGCTGTCTGGAGCCATCAGTTCTCTCCTCCTGCACACGTGTTCCAGGACCTGAACTCAACCTTTTCCTCTTGAGTGGCAATCTCCTTTCCCATTGAGCATCAGACCTGTCCTCAGCTCGATAGTTTCTCCTCTGACCAGGAGCCAGTGATGCGGTATTGCTTCAGATTCAGCCTGAGTTTAAGGGCAAAGATCCTTAAAGACTCAAAGATTACACTCTTATTTTCTCTCTTCAGGCTTAGACCAAAACTCTAGAGTTTTACCTGTAGTTTAAAAAAAATTCTACAGCCGGACGGTGGTGGCGCACGCCTTTAATCCCAGCACTCGGGAGGCAGAGGCAGGTGGATCTCTGTGAGTTCGAGACCAGCCTGGTCTACAAGAGCTAGTTCCAGGACAGGCTCCAAAACCACAGAGAAACCCTGTCTCGAAAAAGAAAAAAAAATTAAGGTTGGGTATAGTTTATTAGTAGAGCAGTCCCTAGGTTATTAATTCCTCCTTAATACCATGTGACGCTGGATGGGAGCAGAGAGAAAGGAAAAGGAAAGGATTACTTCGGTTACAAGTACAGTGGTCCAGTAGTAACCAGAACCGATAGAGCAAAAGTAGGTGATACAGGAGGTAAAGAAAAGGATGTCTTGTTTCTGGCTGTGACTTGATAGGAGGTTGCTGGAAGGTGGTCATATTTAGTGGTGGGGGACTGGAGAGGCACCAAGAAAGAATGTTGGGTAAGCTATTAACTGGGGTAGTGGGTTCAGAGGTAGAAATAAAAGAGGTGAGGGCATGTGGATCATTCAGTGAAGAAATGAAAGAATAGCAGTTGGGGCTGTACAAATTAGACATCCTTGAAGAAAGGACGGTGTGAAGAGAAGAAAGCTGGGAGCCTGAGTGAAACTCAGAGCAGAGAAAAGAGAGAAGTGGCTGCAGAGGCAGAGGGAAAACCAGCATGGGGCCTTGAAGCCAGGAGGAAGATGTGTAAGGAGAGGGTGGTTTCCTGCAATCACATGTGTGCCTGGTACCTTCAGGGGCCAGAAGAAGGCTTTGGATTCCCTGGAACTAAAATGGGTAGTTGTGAGCTACCATACGGATGCTGAGAACTGAATCCGAGCCCTCTGCTAGAGCTGCAAGTATTCTTAACTCCTGAGCCCTCTCCCTCTGTCCCCTCCAATGGGTATTTTTTTTCCTTTGATAGGATAGACTGGTCTCCATCCTTAAAATCTTTACTCTCCTTGCTTGCTCCCTTCATCTCTAGTTCCTTTCTATTTTTTTTAAGTTGTCATAGCTCATTCTGTTCCTTAAATTATAATGTCCCCCCATTTTGTTTGTTTTTGTGTTTGTTTGTTTGTTTTTCGAGATAGGGTTTCACTGCTTAGCCCTGGCTGTTCAGGAACTCACTTTGAAGACCAGGGTGGCCTAGAACTCAGAGATCTGCCTGCCTGTGCCACCACCACCCAGCTTAACATCCATTCTCTTTTATTAGCTCTTGCCTTCTATTCAAACTGCATTTGGCCTCCAGCTAAATATTTTGTTTAGTCTGCATTATATTAAATTAGGTATCTACACTTGAAAGTAGAGATTTTACATACGAACTCTACATTTCTAACTTTTGAGAAATCAAAATTTCTCTTTCCATCTTGGATATATATTTCTTATAGTAGCTACTTTGTTTAAAGGGGACCTAGGGAGGCCATGTGTGGTAAACTTTTTAAATCCCTGATCCACTGTTTTAATTCCCAAGGCAGAGGCAGGTGGATTTCTGTGAGTTCAGGCCAGTCAGGGCTATGTAGTGAAATCCTAGTCTCTCCAGTTTCTCATAGACACCAACATCTTCTAGTCTCTCAATGATATCAGAGCAGTTTTTCTTATACCTGGTCTATTGCTCACATTTCTTAGCTAGTCTCCACTTTTAAATCTACCATCTAGTTATGAGGACTCTCTAAATCTATCAACAAACTGCATTTTTTACAGCCAGTTTATTGAATGTCACAATTTAATATACTATAAACAACTCATTCAGTATAGCTAAGTTCCATAGTCTACTGATTTTTATCTCACGTGTTTCTGGGCCCTGTTCCTTCCTCCCGTCATATTTTGAATCACATTGCTATAGTTCAGATCTTAATTATCTTGTTAGGTAGGATGCAGAAGGGGAATTTATTGGACGGTTATTACGTGACTCACAAATTTAAGGTTTAAAAGATAGTCTGAAAGCAAGAGAGGTATGTCCACAGAGACCAGACACAACACTGAACAATGTGGCTCTGCGAATAGGACTTCCCCCCAAGGTCTCATGCATAAGTATCTCATCATATATGCCTTTGATTGCTGGACAGAAAGAGCATGTTAGTAAATCTCCAGTATCTTTGCTGGACTGACCCTACATCTTCTGCTCTTCCATCCCTCAAAGCAAGTTAGGTAACTAAGGTTAGTTCTGATCAAGTTTCTGTAAGACAATGGCTCTCTGATGCCTGACTCTTGCCTGCCCTTCAGCTTTCTGTCTGTTCAGTTTCCTGTGATATATGTGTTGGTAGGATTGAACCACAGAATTCTGTATCACATACTCTTCATTTGCATGCTTTTGTTTTTGCCTTCCTTCTTGCTATCTCTGCTGCTTGGTTGTCTTTTTCGTGTGGTCCACCTTAACCTATCTCCTATAATTTAAGAAACTACTTCCTGGTATCTTTTCCTCCTAAATTAATTTTACCTTCTTCTTTGGTCTCTGTAGTGAGCCCTGCTGGTTGTGTACGTCTTGTAACTTTTTACACTTGCCCACTTGTTATTATCGTAGTGCCTACTACTTACCTTTCCCACATACACACATCTAGTAGGAGTAGTGATTATCTCTCACACACTCCCCCTCCCATCTCCCTCCCTCTATCTTGTTTTTTGTTGTTTTTGTTTAAACAGGCCTTGAGTGCCTGATACTCCTGTCCTCCCCCTCCCCAAGTGCTAGAATTACAGGCATGCACCATCATGCCTGGTGGGTAATGGGTTATTTATTTTTGGACTCCTAATATTATCAAGTTACTTAGTAGTATACTGTCTACACAGTAATTTTTTTTATTGATTGATTGATTGATTTATACAGTATCCTGCCTGTAGGCCAGAAGAGGGCACCAGATCTCATTATAGGTGGTTGTGAGCCACCATGTGGTGAGGACCTCTGGAAGAGCAGTCAGTGCTCTTAACCGCTGAGCCATCTCTCCAGCCCCTCAGTAAATGTTTAGATAACTGGGCATGGTAATCCTGAAATCATGGCTGTAATTTCAGCACTGGGGAGGCTGAGGCAGGAGAATCACCATAAATTTGTGGCAAGCTTGGGCTACATAGTGAGTTCCAAGGCAATCTAGATTATGTACTGTGAGACCTTGTCTCAGACAAGAATTGAAGTAGTGAATGAAGAAATGTAGATCTTAGAACATAAGATTTGGACACAGCAAATCAAGGGTAGTATACAATTTGAATGCAGCACTATTGACTAGACCCATATGAGAAAACATATAGCAATAGCAATGACTTTTTTGACTAGCATGTGTTTGCGTCGAATAACAGTGGGAACTAGTACAAAAAGGGCAAGGTGTGCTATTAAATCTACCTTAGCCTCCTGCATGCTAGAATTAGAATTGCAGACATGCCCCACAGAGTCACAAGACTAACAGGATGTTTTTGAAAGTCCCCCCCCCCCCCAGACAGGGTTTCTCTGTGGCTTTAGAGCCTGTCCTGGAACTAGCTCTGTAGACCATGCTGGTCTCGAACTCACAGAGATCCCTCACAGAGATCCGCCTGCCTCTGCCTCCCGAGTGCTGGGATTAAAGGCGTGCGCCACCATCGCCCGGCTCTTTGAACGTTCTTAAGCATGAAGTTTGTTTGGTCAAATTGTGTATTAGAAAATTAGGCCAGGCAGTGTTGGGGCATGCCTTTAATACCAGCACACGGAAAGTAGAGATAGGTGGATCTTTGAGTTCGAGGCCAGCCTGGTCTACAGAATGAGTTCCAGGACATCTGCAAAAAGCTACAGAGTCTCGAAAAACAAAACAATAAAAGAAAAGATAATTAAGGTAGCAGGATCAGGAGGGAGAAAGATCGTTTACGAGACTTGCGAGAAAGCAAATCCTGACTTTGCTACTTAGTTTCTTAGTTGGATTCTTCAGCGGCTCGGTTTTCTCATCTGATTTAAAGTGGTTGAGTTACAACCATAGCACAGTGCAGGTTCTGAAGTCTGTTCCAATACATTGCCGTAATGTCAGTATTGGATGCTAAATATGGAGGTTCAGAGCCAGCCTAAATAGGAAGCCTTAATACTACTACAGTCTAACTGGGTGTTCCTGGCCTGTCTAGTGGTAGGCAACACTGGGGTCTTTAAAAGTGGGAGGTTTAAGTTCAAGTTGATCTTTCTCCCAGACTGCTTGGGACACTGGGGATGGACAGTGCCGTGAGAGGGAAGTCAAACTCACTGTTCGGAGAGAAAGAGCCTGGGGGAGGACTGGGTGTGTATTTTGGAGGGCACCGGGTCACAGAATTGTTAGAAGCACCTGAGCTAACTTTGTGGAAGCAGAAGTGTCAAGCATGCAAGCCAGTTTCCTGGGTTATAGCACAGAGTGTTTTATCTTGGAAGAGGACAGCGAAAGGCTGCGTGCCCAGCAACTGTGCTGCCTCCTGGTATCGTCTGGGCACCTTGTGGGGGGAGTGGGAGGGAGTGACAGGGCTGCCGGAAGGCAGGGGTTCCAGAGGGAGGCGGAGCTGGCCTAGTGCAGAACACCTTCCCAGAGCTCCTCTCGGGTGTGCTAGCGGTGTGAGTGCTAAGAAACCACCCTTAGGATTGCGCTCTTTGCACCTTCGTTTTCAAGCAAGCTGCAGGCTTGTTCTCGGCCCTAGAAACCGGATAGGCCTCGCTGTGCGCTCTCAACCTAACCTGAGGGGGAAGGGAGCTGCTTCTAGTCCCGCCCTTGCGCTGTTTTGCGTCTCTGCGCCTTTGTGTGAGTGGCAGTGCGATTCGACCAATGGAAGTGTGGGGCGGGCAAGCGCATCGAGTTAGGTTGCGCAGAAGGAGGGGAACTGGTGCTGGAGAGACAGCGAGAAGCGAACCGGCCCCACGGCCACCGCAGGTAAAGCCACCTTTGCCTCCCATCGGGGTGAGGTGCAGGCCCTTTTCTCCTTCGGGGCTTGCTAGGCCTCTCAACCTGCAGCCTGCGTCCTAACGTTGCTTCTTCCCCAGGCATCACACCCCCACCCCCACCCCCCGCATCTTCCCATCTTGACCATCCCCACCTCGGAGGGTGCCCCCGATAGCTCCCTCGCTTAAGTGCACGTACTTCAACTCCTTTTGGGGGATCTAGTTGGCCTGAAGTCTCCCGCCCGTGCCTGTGCCTGCCTCTGCCGTATGGGCCTTACTGGCACCAACCCCGGCAGTAAGAGCAGGTAATGTACCCGATCCCCCTTCCCACCCCCACTTTCAGTAGCGTTTACCTCTCCATCAATTCTACTTCATTCCCTTTCCCCGTATGAGTAACATTAATTTCTACAGTTTCCCTCTTGGCCTCTGAAAAATACATGCTTTTAGGTTTTATGGTTGGCTATTTAGCTTTCCCAGTTTTTAATGAGGTGCTCCCTGTTACCAGCCATATTTGCCCCCAAATGTCTACACCCTTAATTTGGGTATGCTTCTTCCTACAGCGATTAGAAAACAGAAACAGAGTTGCCACTCATTGGACTGGATGGTGAAGACAGAGAAGATAGGCTCTTCTCGACTTACTTGAGGGAGCCTGAGCGGCTCCAAGTTATTAGCTTCATTTCTTGTGTTCTGTGTCCTTCCAGCCTCATCATTCTTTGACCCTGACTTGTGATTTTATTCACTTTGGGTGTCTATTTCTCATTTATCTTTAAGGTTTGAGATTCTCCGAGTGTCCCAAATGTTTCTGTGGCATAGTTTTTTAGTGTTCCCTTCTATAAATTATTGGGTTATTTTTTGTTTTGTTTTGTCTTTTTAAATGTTCATTTTATTTTCAAGGTATTTCTTGTTTAAATTAAACTTTCCCTATTCATTCTGTGTTTCAATATGTGTGTCTAACTCAATCTCCTGAAAATGATACAATTTCCAATAAGGTTTATACTTTGAAGTAAAAAAAAAGTTTATTTTCTGAATCTTTGGGCATAGAGGTTAGGTGGGCATGAGCAGGCTTTCTAAGACTATATGCTACAGAAAAGAGTCAGTGTTGCTCAGTATGGCATTTGTTCATTGAGAAATCTACAAATGGAGAATCTGTGCCTGTAGTTCAGTTTATATAATTTATCTGTTAGGTGATCTACTGCAGTGTTTAAACTATGATAAATGCCCTTTGGGGTGATGTGAGAACTCTTACCCCAGCCCAGAGGTCCTAGTGACTTTTTCATGCTCTTTCCTTCCTACTGACGTCAGTCCCTTGCCCATTGTCTTTTACAGATCCATACTGGTCAAGATTTTGTCCATTTGTACTGACAGTAATAGAAAGGAAGTATAAGTACAAATACAGAATCGTGATGCTAGGTGCACATTTAAAAACTACACTTCCCACCTCACCCACCCCATGATAGCTCTTCTCAGTGTGTGTACCTTCCTTCCACACCCTGTGTGCGGTCACCATTTTGTTGAAAGACATGAAGATTTGGGGGTAGATGAGTAGAATAGAATTAAAATACAGTGTGATGAGACAGACAAGGGATAGAAATGGGCAAGATTATTACAAAACACAAGGATCAGAGAGTCGGAGCGCTGAGGCTCCAGAAGTACAAGAATGGTATTGAAGGTGGCCAGGCCTAGAGCACCGGTGTGGGGACTTCTGGGAAGAAGGGAGCTCTGAGAAGACAACAGACGACACTGTCCTGGTGACCTTGAATTTCCCTCGGGATTTGTATCATGCATCTATATATTTTGATTATGGAATGTGATTAAGTGCAACCACTAAATCCTGGTTTTCCTTTAGAGTACATGCATGTGCTTCTCTTTAGGGCAGTGGTAGGTGAAGCTACATTTTCCTTCTTAGTAACACAAAGTCTGATATCACTTTATTATCTAGATAGTTATTTTACCTTAAAACCTGTAGAACATCCATTTTTTGTTTTACCAGGGTTCGAGCTGTAGAAGAGAATTCATGCAGTGTGTCAGATGGTAAACTAAGCTGTATATTGGTGCAGGCAGGATGATCCACATGTACAGGAGTAGAGCAATGAAGAAAGTTAGAGGTATAGGGAGGCTTGAACTTGTGAAAATCCAGGATGTTTAAAATGGGAGTCAGAGAATCTGGAGCTAGGCTTAAAACCTCACAGGGGGGCAATTGACTACAGGTTAGCAGTTGAAAAGTAGTAATACTTTATTGTGGGATTGAGTCAGTTGCCAGGATTTGAGGCAGGGTTATTTTTGAGACGTTCTCGCTATGTAACCTTGGCTAGCCTGATACTCCCTCTGCGATCAGTCTGTCCTCAAACTCATAGCAGTCCTTCTGCCTCAGCCTCTCAAATTCTGGGATTGCAGGGTAAGCCACCGTACCTGGGGAAGACTTTCAAGTTGTTGAATCTAGACTGACAAGTAGAAAGCAGAAATAGCAATGGCTACAATCTTAGCACTCAGGAAGCTGAGGCAGGTGCATTGTTTCAAGTTTGTGAACAGCCTGGGCTACATAGACCTTATTTAAAAAAAAAAAAATTAAGATTGGGTATGGTGGTGCACCTTCTGGTTCATACCTTTAAACCCTGCACTGATAGGCAGAGGCAGACAGATCTTTGAATTTGAGGACCCCTCAGGGCTACACAGAGAAGCCCTGACTACAAAGAAACAAAAAGTACCTATTTCAAGGAAACCCTCACCTGGTCTAGTGTGCCTGACTGAGTCTTTTTTGTCTTAACCCTCATGTTTAAGCCCACACTAAAACATCTGTATTTGGCCAAAAAGAGATTTGGGAGACAAGGACTAAGATAATACACTGATTTTTAAAGCTTAATAATTGAATCACATGCAGTGAAATATTTGAGGGGAAAAAGTTCAGTTACTGTTTCTTATTAAAAAGTACCATCTTTATTGCAGTCTGGTAGTGCAGACCTGTAAACACAGCTCCTTTGAAGGCTGATGTGGAAGAGAATCAAAGCCTGCTTAGTCTACTGAATAATTTCAAGGCCAGACTGTGCAACTTAGTGAGACACAGTCTAAACAGAAGGTAAAGTGAGGGGCTGCAGAGCTGGCTCCATGGGTAAGAGCACTTCCAGAGCACCTTGGTTTGTTTCCCAACTCCCACGTGAAAGGAAGCTCACTTCTGCTAGTAATTTCCAGCTCCAGAAGATCTGATGTCCTCTTCTGTCTCTGCAGGTACCACGGGCAGGCATACAGTGCAGTGGCATACATGTAAAAAACACATACAAAAATTTTAAAGAAATAAATATTTTTAGACAGGTTTCTCTATATAGCTTTGGATGTCATAGAATTTGCTGTGTAGACCAAGCTGGCCTGGAAACCACAAATATCCTCCTGCCTCTGCTTCCCCAGTACTGAGATTAAAAGTATGCCACCGTGCTGGGCCCAAAATAAAAATTTAAATTTAAAAAATAAAAAAGGTGAAATTAACTTTGTGGTGATGTTCTTAGTTGGCATCCTCAAAGCCCTGAGTTCAGTTACCAGTACTGCAAGATGAAAAACGAAATTTCTGAACGAAGTGATACATGCTTATAATCCTGGCCTTTGCAGACCTGTGCAAAGGATTGCCAAACCCAGAGCCAGTTTAGGCAGCATAGAAGACTATCTCATAAATACTTTTTAAAAGATTATTGCCAGAGTTTTACCCCTGACTGGGCGAAGTGGGAGTAGAATGAATAAACAAGTTATTGTGAAGTGTATACTCCTGTAGATTATTGTCAGTTAAACTTGTAGTAGTGTTTATGCTGGGACTACAGGCACGAGCCACTGTACTGTCCCTTGCTGTTTTGTTTGACATTTAGCTACAGATGCTTAGTGTAACTTCTGACTGCGAGTAGAGAGAAAAGATCATAGATGGCAAAATGGGCATTACCAGGAAAAAAAAAGTTGTTGAGACTTAAAGAAATATATAAAATTATTGAATAGGTTTTTCATTAAATTAAGAAATATGCATAAATGCTGATTACCATTTTGAGTAATTTGTGGGCAAATATTACAAGTTGGAATGAGATGCTGGAATAGTTTGGATACAGTTATTGACGCCGGGAAGAAATCCTGATCTACTACATTGTTTGTAAGGAGAGCTGGAAGCCCAGTCTACTGGTAGCACAGACCCATTATCCCAGCACTCAGGAAGCCGAGACAGGAGGCTTGTGAGTTTGAGACCATCCTGGGATAGGTTATATCTTTGTTCTATGCTGAGACCTTGTCTTAAAAACAAAAAAACAAGAACTCCTCAACCCTCCCATCCCCAGCAGACATGCACATTCTCACAGACACACATACAGAGCATGAAACTTCTGTGGAAAAGTCATTTTTGTCAGACCTACATTATATTTCCTGACAGATTTTTTATTTGATGTCTTCAGATAGCTAGGAAAAGGGATCTTATCAAGTAAGGCCTTCCTAAATTGTTATGACACTATACTCTTTTAGAGTGTTTTATGAGGTTTATCATTATGGCTGTGGATGTGCCATGGTAGACATGTGTAGGTCAGAGGACGGCTTTCTGGAGTCAGCTCTTTTCCTCTACCTTTATGTGGGTCCTGGGGATTAAACTCCCTTCATCCACTGAGCCATCTCACTAGCCCAAAAGCAAACATCTTCTTCATATAAGTGTGTGTGTACTGTGTGCATGCCTCGTGCCCGCAAAGGCCAGAAGAGGACATTGGATACCCTGGGGCTGGAGTTAAGGATGATTGTGAGCCTCCATGTGGCTGCTGGAGACCCTGGGTCCTTTGAAAAAGCAGTCAGTGCTTTTAACTGCTGAGCCACCTCTCCTTTTCACGTGGTTGTTTAATTTCCTTTGTTTCCCCACTAGCATTTTCATAAACTTTAAGCCATAGATGTGAAATTTATCAACATATCATTTATGGCGCAGTTTTCCAAGATAGGAGGCTTCCACACTGTCTTATATATTGTGATTTCTGTGAAGACTGAAAAACTTATTCCAGTAATGTGAGCAAGTGTTATCTATAACCGTTTGTTGGATGGCTCCTGTGTGTGCTGTCCTACAGATTTCCCATCATCAAGGATCTCTAAGGAGCTGGGTAATAATACATTGTCCTGAATAAGATCCATAATTGTTCACTTTTATGTATTTATGATAATTTCTCACACATGTTAGACAAGCATCTTGAGAAGTTGGTAGTTTCTGTAACCTGCTCAAAGGAATGATTCGTACCTTCATAGGATGTGCATAAGAAACTCAAGGCATATGTGCCTTAATAAGATAGAATGCTGTAGCTTTTTAAAACAAGTAGAAGATCAAGCCATCATACAGAGCTTTGGGTGGGTAGTTTCTCTGCTGGAAGGGATGAAAGGGTAGAAGCGGCTGTGTTCTGTAGGTACCACAGCATGACGGGCACAGGAACTCCCTGTACAGGTGATGGTCAGGGGGAGCTGGGTGTGGGAGTGAGAACTGAGAGGCTAAGTCTCTTGCAAAGAAAGGTTTTTGTTGTTTTGTTTTTTGAGACAGGGTTTCTCTGTTTAACAGCCCTGGCTGTCTTCGAACTCGATTTGTAGACCAGGCTGTCCTTGAACTCACAGGCATTCGCCTGCCTCTGCCTCCCAAGTGCTGGAATTAAAGGTATGTACCACCATTCTGGCAAATATTTTTAATCTTAAATATAAGAAAGGCATTAAAGAAAACATCTGAAAATGCTGTGTATAGGGGCTGGAGAGATGGCTCAGAGGTTAAGAGCACTGCCTGCTCTTCCAAAGGTCCTGAGTTCGGTTCCCAGCAACCACATGGTGGCTCACAACCATCTGTAATGAGGTCTGGTGCCCTCTTCTGGCCTGCAGGCATACACACAGACAGAATATTGTATACATAATAAATAAATAAAATTAAAAAAAATGCTGTGTATAAATGCTTAGTGGAATATTGTTAGAGAAAGTACACTGGCCTCAGCTCACATTGTTAGGAGCTTGGTTACAGGTGGCTTGCTTTTTTACCAGTCATAAGTAGAAGAAGTATCTGGACTGAAAGGAGAATTTATAACAATGGATCCAGAAACTTTAATCTACTTTTTTAGGTGTTCTTGCTACATTTTCGAGTTGTGCCAATTTAACAGTTAGTAAATGTAAACTTTCTTAATATTATTTTAAAAAGATAATTGTCAAAAGAAATGAGCAGAAACAGGCTTAATGATTTTTTTTTGTTTTTTCCCCACCCCTGATTAATATTTTTTTATTATTTGTTAGTTTTTGTTTCTTTGGCTTTTGGACACAGGGCCTCACTGTGTAACTCTGGTTAGCTGTCCTGGAACTCATAGAGACCCTTCTGCCTCTGCCTTCTAGGTTCTGCAATAAAACTGTGTGTCACCACACCCAACAAGCTGAATATTCTTGATAGAAACTTCAAGGTGTAGAGATATAAGAGCCTAAAGTGGGGGTTATTTCTTCTTAATTTTTAGTTTTGAGACAAAAATGTGGGTATTCTTTTTATCATGTGTTCATCTGCAAAGTCCCTCATATCGTCCTATTATTCTAACAGAATTGAAACCTTAGATGGTACCTTAGGACTTTTCGTTGAAATCACCAACTTTGTTTATGTTTATATTTATATTCCATCACAGGAGCTCCATCTTCTTCCTCTGAAGATTTTGCTGTCTTGCTCCATGAAGGTCAGGACAATCTGACATGCACTTGTTTCTTGTATCTTCACTTGAAGAATAGTTTTCGTCCATTGTGTCCATTGTTTTCTTCATAGGGAAGGGGAGGGGAGAACTGGTTCCCCCCCTCCCCTTCCCTCCATAGACTTCTACAGATACCCTTCATTACTTTACCAAGATGGCAGACCCCATCATGGATTTGTTTGATGACCCGAATTTATTTGGCCTGGACTCCCTGACTGATGACAGCTTTAATCAGGTCACTCAAGACCCCATTGAAGAAGCACTTGGACTGCCAAGCTCTCTGGACTCCTTGGATCAGATGAACCAAGATGGTGGAGGTGTTGATGTGGGAAATTCATCAGCAAGTGACCTGGTTTCCCAACCAGAGGATACAGCTCCTCCTGAACTTCCCAAAGAATCCACAGCTCCAGCTCCAGAATCCTTAACCTTGCATGATTATACCACTCAGCCCGCCAGCCAGGAGCAGCCAGCCCAACCTGTCTTGCAGACGTCAGCGCCAACATCAGGACTTTTGCAGGTCTCCAAGAGCCAAGAGATCCTGAGCCAAGGGAATCCTTTCATGGGTGTCTCTGCCACAGCTGTCTCTCCCAGTAATACTGGAGGGCAACCATCTCAGTCAGCCCCTAAGATTGTTATCCTTAAAGCCCCACCAAACTCCTCAGTCACGGGTGCCCATGTGGCACAAATTCAGGCCCAAGGTATCACCAGTACGGCTCAGCCCCTAGTGGCTGGCACAGCCAATGGTGGAAAAGTCACCTTTACCAAAGTGCTAACTGGTACACCCCTTCGACCAGGTGTCTCCATTGTCTCTGGTAATACAGTGTTGGCCACCAAGGTCCCTGGGAGCCAGGCTGCTGTTCAGCGCATTGTCCAGCCAAGCCGACCAGTAAAGCAGCTAGTCCTCCAGCCAGTTAAGGGTTCAGCTCCTGCTGGAAACCCTGGGGCTGCGGGGCCCCCACTGAAGCCTGCAGTCACACTGACTTCTACACCTACCCAGGTGACTTGAGTGAATTGTGGTTTCGTAGAGGACGTAGGAACAATGAGGGTGGAGGGAGAGAACACCGATACATAAGAACTGTTTACAGGAAAGTCTGTTCAGATCTGTCGTCTTGCAGATTATGGGCTGTTTTGGAACAAATTCACTCTAACTGGGACTGGTCCCAAACTCATGGCAGTCTTTCTGTCTTGGTCTTCAAGTGTGGGGATTACAGGCACTAACCACCATGTGTCTTTTCTTTGGAGTGGGGGAGGTTCTTTCGAGACAAGGTTTCTCTGTAGCCCTGTCTGTCTTGGAACTTACTCTGTAGACCAGGCTGGCCTCAAACTCAGTGATCTGCTTGCCTCTGCCTCTCAAGTGCTGGGATTAAGGGTGTATGACACCACCGTCTGACTGTCTTTACTTTTCACCAATGAGCTTTGACAGCCACTTGTTAACAGTTTTGGTGGTAGTAATTACTGTCTGTGAACCTCTCAGCTCTTACCACCAGCTCTGCAGGGAGATGCGGACATTAAACAAAAATTCACAGTAAATGTATGCTGTAAGTTGTCATTTAATATAGTGTGTTCTGGGAACACATATTTGCAAGACTTGTTAAGTGCTCTACTTTTTATCTATCTATTTATTTATTGAGACAGATTCTTGCTGTATAGCCTAGGCTGGCCTGTAATTCTATATAGCCAAGGAAGGCTGGCCTCAAACTTGAGATTGACTTTCCTCCACCTCCTTACTGCTGGAATTAGAGGTGTGTGCCATCACACCAATTGTAGGGGCTTTTGTTTTTAAGAGGGTCTCACTGTGTAGTAGTCTAAGCTGTCCTCAAACTTGACCTCCTCCATCTCAGTGTCCTGATGCCCAGATTGCACACGAGCCACTGCACCTTTCTCTCCCATCGTTGCTAACACTGCTGTTCTCTTCCTGCTTCTGTCATGCAAAGGTAGAGCTTTCAATAAAGGCTTAGAAATTTGGGGAGCACCTGTAGGCACTGAAACGGATGGAAGTGATGTGGAGGCATGTTTCATTTTAAACATTAAATGACTGCCTTAGAAGATAGCTATTAAAAGTTGTATGTGTGTGTGTGATAGGCTTGATATCCACTGGGGTGTTACAGAAAAAGATGCCCTAGAGACATTTGGAGGGTAAACAAAAATGGATTCTCTCTTGACATTCACCTTTATGAATCTCAGATGAAGAAAGCTGGTATAAATACTTCTGTGTATAATATTCTTTAATGTCCCTCTTCTGTGATTTCCTTTTTCTGTGTAGGGTGAATCGAAACGCATCACCTTGGTCCTCCAGCAGCCACAGACCGGAGGTCCCCAAGGACATCGGCATGTTGTGTTAGGGAGTCTACCAGGCAAGATAGTGTTACAGGGCAACCAGCTGGCAGCCTTGACTCAAGCCAAGAATGCCCAGGGGCAGCCTGCCAAAGTCGTAACTATTCAGCTGCAGGTACAGCAGCCACAGCAGAAAATCCAGATTGTACCCCAGCCTCCTTCTTCACAGCCACAACCACAGCCGCCACCCGCAGCCCAGCCTCTGACACTTTCCTCTGTGCAGCAGGCTCAGATAATGGGACCAGGACAAAGCCCAGGACAGAGACTTTCAGTGCCACTCAAAATGGTGCTGCAGCCACAGGTGAGTGACTTGAAACCTCCCCTTAGTCTCTTGTCCCTGCCTTCCTTCAGTAGCCCCTATCGCTAACGGAGGAATTCTAACTTATGCTCTAGAACTGAGGTGCAATTTGTTATTTCATCCATGAGAATCTTGTTTTGATTCAGTCATACAAAGATTAGGAATTATTGTTGAGTTTGAGGTGATGATTTCTGTAATAGTTGTCTTTAAACCTTGGTCTTTTATTATAGTATTATGGGTAGGAGACAATTGGACCTAGACTGTACTGCATAGCAAGACTGTTTCCACACACACACCCCAAAAAGAGCCAGGCATGGTGGTAGGCAGAGGTAGATGCATGTCTGTGAGTCTGAGGTCAGTGCGGTCTACATAGTGAATTCCAGGACAGCCAGACCCTGTCTCAAAGAAATGGATAAAAATTTAAGAAAAGAATGGTTTGAGCAGGGCGGTGGTGGCGCACGCCTTTAATCCCAGCACTTGGGAGGCAGAGGCAGGAGGATCTTTGTGAGTTTGAGGCCAGCCTGGTCTACAAGAGCTAGCTAGTTCCAGGACAGGCACCAAAAACTACAGAGAAACCCTGTTTCGAAAATCAAAAA
>NW_026068191.1:335275-343722 GCF_014885135.2 Alexandromys fortis
GTTTTTTTTTTTTTTTTTTATTGGCTTCTACTCTGTATGTGTTCTTCAAGCTGGGTAGCTGTATGACTTTTCACCTTATAAAAAGGCAGGTTTGGGGGGATTGGTGAGATGGTTCAGCAAGAAGAATGCCTGTTGCCATTGCTGAGGACCGGGGTTCAGTTCTCAGGCACCACATGGAACTTACAATCATCTATAGCTCCATTTCAGGGGATCTGAGACCCTCTTCTGAGTTCTGCAGCACCAGGCATGCAGCTGGTGCATCCACATATATGTAGACAAAACACTTCTTCCCCATAAAATAAATGCATCTTCATTTCTGTTATTTGGTCCTTAGCAAAGTGTCTTTCAGGCCTGGGTTACTCTTTCAAGCCCTAGTGTCGTCTTTTTCAGACATTATACTCAGCAGTATTTGTACTGTAGACTGGAGTGTCGAACATTTTTATTTTCTTTAGACCCACATATTTCTGACTGGAAGTTTGGTATGTGATGGTTTGTATTCGTGCTTTTCTCACTCGTAAGGTATCTTTGCCTTCGTTTTTTTTTTTTTTTTTTTTCAGTACCATCACTCCAGTCGTGGGCAAGAAGAGAAAACGTAACACGTCTTCTGACAACTCTGATGTGGAAGTCATGCCTGCACAGTCACCCCGGGAGGATGAAGAGAGCAGCATCCAGGTAAAGAACTCAGCAGGGCGTAAACACCTGAAACTAAAGTAGTCCATATGGTTCAGGCTAGCCTAGAGGGCCTTGTCATTGGTGAGTCATTCCCCTGCCTCAGATTCTGGGATTATAGGTATGCATATCCA
This sequence comes from Alexandromys fortis, assembly GCF_014885135.2. Classification (NCBI taxonomy): domain Eukaryota; kingdom Metazoa; phylum Chordata; class Mammalia; order Rodentia; family Cricetidae; genus Alexandromys; species Alexandromys fortis. Next base: position 336,079 of record NW_026068191.1, read on the forward strand.
GTTTACAGTCTAAAACTTCTTTGTGTGTATGTGCTTGTGTGTCTGTGTGCAACATGTGCATACAGTGCCTACAGCGGCCTTGGAACTGGAGTTATAGACAGTTGTGAGCCACTCCATAAGTGCTGGTAACCAAGTCCAGGTCCTCTGCAAGAGCAGTGTGTGCTCTTAACACTGAGCCAGAAATTTCCTTCTAGCCCCAATGTCCAAATTTTTTTGTGTGTCAACACGACACAATTGAGAAAAAAATTTCGTGCACCTGGGGTGGTGGTGACTCATGCCTTTAATCCCAGCACTCAGGAGGTGGAGGCAGGGGGATCTCTGTGAGTTCAAGTCCAGCCTGGTCTACAGAGGGAGTTCCAGGACAGGCTCCAAAGCTATACAAAGAAATCTTGTCTCGAAAAGTCAAGGGGAAAATAAAGTTTCATGTCTAATCTTATAAAAACAATGTATAAAAGTACTTTCCCCTATTGTATAAGTGTTAAGTGATCATAGTATTTAGTATATGCACACATTTTGTATGTATGTTAGATGTGGAAGCCAAATGCTCTAGATAAATGCTCTGCCACTGAACTAGCCCTGTGTTTGTTTTGAAGCGAAACAGAATTGCTCTCATCTTCACTCTGTAGCCCAAGTTAGGCTTGAATTTTCACCCTATTTGCCTCAGCTTCCTGAGTGACTAGGACTAGGGTCTGAACTACCAGGCCTTGCTGTGTATTTGCAAATATTCTAAAACTGAAAAAGCTCAAATCTAGACTACTTTTAGTCCTAAACCTTTTGTGTAAGGTATAGTTCACCTGTAGAAAAAAAAAATGCCTAAATGGAGCTAATAAGCCAGAACCAAAAAAATGCCCAAAAAGAGGCTGGACCTAGTTAATATATCTAAATTTCTGCCTTTTTAGGCAAACAACCTGTTAGTGGCATTCAGGAAACGGGACCTTAAAGAACTTTGCAAAACGGGAACATTCTAGTTCTGAACATTTGAAATAAAAACAATCACTATTAAAATGTCAATACTTGTTTCCCTAAATTTCTTTGTTTCAAAAACTGAGCAAAGCATGTGAGCTCCTGATGCACTTCAGAGGCTGTGGCGGCTGACACTTCCTCCTCCTCTGTGCTCAGGTTCCGACTCTCAGAGAGAGTCCAGGTCTCATCTGCTGACATGCAGTGCTGTCTGTCTCCACAGTTTGTAAGGACAGAAAGAACTAAAATTTGCTGACTAAAACTGATCACCTTATCAGGTGGTGCTGGCCTTTCATCCTAACACTTGGGAAGCAGGCAGATCTCTGTGAGTTCCAGGACAGCCAGAGCTATTACACAGAGAAGCCCTGTCTCAAAAAACCAAAACACCAAACCAAAACAAACTCCACTTTATTATTTTGTGTGTATGGGTGTTTTGCTTGCATGTATATATGTGTGTCACATGCATACCTTGTGCCTATGGAGGTCAGAAGAGGAGTCAGATACCCGACCCTGTGGTTGGAGTTAGTGAGTAAGCCACCATGTGGTTGCTGGAAATTGAATATTTCCAAATTCCTCTGGAAGAGCAGCTAGTGCTCTTAACTGCTGAGCCATCTCTCTAGCCCCTTTCTATTTTTTTATACTAATTAATTCATTTTTAGTTTGTGAATGTAAATGTGCACATGCTCATATATGTTTTGAGACTACAAGAGGATGTTGAGAGTCCTTCTCTACTGCCATCTGCCTTATTCTTTTGAGACAGTCTCAAATTGAACCTGGAGCCAGGCTGGTGGCCAGAAAACCCAACTTTTTATGTGAATTCAGGTCCTCATGCTGACAAGACAAGCAGGACACCTAACACTGAGCCTCCTTTTCAGCCTATACCCCCATTCCTTTCCTTTCTTTTCTCCTCTTTTCTTCCTTTCTTTCTGGGTTTTGTTTAGCTTGGTGTTCAGCTCTCTATGCAGCAGAGACTGACTGTGAACTGCGGTTGCTTCTGCCTCTGCTTCCCGAGTGGTCAAATGATGCCATCATACCTAGCCCTATTGTTTTTTAGACAGTCTTTTATTGCCCATGTTGGCCTCAAATTCGTGATCCTTCTGTGTTTGCATTTTGAGTGCTAAGATTACCAATGCCTTCTGGCCTCCGAGATCACCAGGCATGCACTTGGTGTATATTCGTACATATAGGTAAGCAGTCATTCACACAAAATAAAAATAAACCTTTAAAAAAATTATTATTTATTTTTATGCATATTGGTGTTTATCTGCATGTATGTATGTACACCACATGTACACAGTGCCTGTTAAGCCAGAAGAGCTTTTGCATTCCCTAGGACTGGAGTTACAGATGGTTGTGAGTTACCACGTGAGTGCTAGGAATTGAACACACATGCTCTAGAAGAGTGACCAGTCACCACTGAGCCATCTTTCCAGCCTGAAAATTGGAATCTTAAAAATTCAAAATCGTATACACACACACACACACACACGAGATGATAAAAATATTCCAGAAATAAACATAGTTTCTCTCATGTGATCTCAACCCTACTTCTTTTATTTATTAACCTTTTCACTGTGAGCACATTACTTAACCTATTTGTACCTGATTTCTTCACTATAAAATGAAGATACTATTATACACTTAGTAGGATTGTTATGAGGATTAAATGTAAATATTAATAAAATAATGCTTAGCTCTTGATAAGATCATAATGAAAACCGGGTATAGTGGCCCATACAGTATTAATAATGCACATAGTACATTAAATACATATAGTAAACAATGTATTTACACATATTATGTCAATTATATAGCTCTTATTAACATAATTCAATATATTAACATAATCAACAGACTGTTTATACCAACTTAATTTTTGTTCAAAAAAGATAACATCTATGTTATTAAGCATGCGCCATCTCTTCCGTATGACTATCCCCTTCCCCATTTGATCCATTCATCTACCATCTACCATCTTCCACGAAAGAACCCCACCCATCTTCATCTTCGCATGTCCTTTAATTCAGGACTCAGGAGGCAGGCAGATAGATCTCTGAGTTTAAGGCCAACCTGGTTTAGTTTTAGTTTTAGGACAGCATGCACTACATAGAGAGACCCTGTCCTCAACTAATACAATCAAGAACAAATGAAAGCACTGTCCCTGTTTGTTCAACAAACAAGATTAAGTAATACTTTGGATGATAGAAATGCTTTGTGTGCATATATGAAATTCTTCCAAAAATTTTGTTTTTGTTCTGTCTTTTTCAAGACAGGGTTTCTCTGTGTAGCCCTGCTGTCCTAAAACTGCTAATATTAAGTAGTTTATATAACTTGCTAGATTTTTGGTCTTTGTTTTTTGAGACAGTGTAGCCTTGACTGTCCTGGAATTTGCCCTGTAGATCAGGTTGGCCTTGAACTCAGAGATCTGCCTGCCCCTGCCTCCCAACTACTGACTGGGAATAAAGGCACGAGCCCCACTGCCTAGCAAGAATTTTTTAACTATATATTAAGATGAAAAACAAATTTTTATAATATAAATGATAAGTAAAATTTTGGAGGTAGTATATTAATTCACTAGGACCATTTTATCAAAATATCACAGATTAGTGCGGCTCAGCACTTGGTTGTTTTGTATGTCGTGTGTGGTTTTGAAATTAGGGTTAATCCTGGGGCCCTGTACGTGCTAGACAAGGACTCTGCTGTTGAGGTATGTCCCCAGCCCTTTGCTTTATTTTGGGAACAGTTTTGCTATGTTGGCCAGCCTGATTTCAAACTTTACTTTCCCATCTAGCCTCCCGAGTAGCTGGGATTACAGGGTGTACTACTGTGCCCAGATAAATATTTATTTCTGATAGTCTGAGAGCCTAGAAGTCAAAGAGCTAAGATCTTCTATGATTTCCTGAGATGGTTTCTTTGAGCTGTAGCTGATCACCCTTGTTGGGTCCTCACACGGTCTTTCCTCCACCAGTACATGACCCTGGTGTGTTAGTGTCCAAATTTCAGGTTTATTTATTTGGACGGTTGGTATCCCAGACTTTCTTAGACATACTGAGTTCTGGGATTACGGGTATGAGCCACACTCTGGTCACAATTCCTTTTCTCACAAGAACACAAGGCCAAGGGTGACGCCATATGTCTGTAAGACTTGAATCTGGGAGGCCAGTCTAGCAGCATATTAAGAAGAATAATTTAAAAGGGGAAAGGAAATAGCAAGGAAAAAAAATGTCAGTGAGAGGAACAGGGAAGAGGAGAGAAGGAAAGGGAAGAAAACAACATGAATCAGGGAAGGGAACACCAGCCTTGGATAAGGTCCAGCTTTTAAGAATTAACTTTAATTAATTAACATAAGTGAAATCATGATTATTATATTCTTTTTATCCTCTGGGACTGTGATGCTCTTTGTTTGATTGTTTGATATTTAGCCATTAGCCATTTTTTTTTTTTAGCTAAAACATTTGGGGCTAGGATGTGGTTCCATTGGTAGAGTGCACAGAGCCCAGAGTGTCAGCCTCTGCATGATGGCAAACACCTGTGATCCCAGCACGGGGAGGAAACCAAGCAAGTCTGAGTTCCCTGATTTTTCTTTTTCCTTCTGTTTTGGGCATCAAATTTAGGGTCTTGAGCATGTTAGACAAATATTTCCACTCAAGTATTTTCCTAGCCTATGTTTAAAATGTTTTCCTCAAATGTTCTGAATATTTTCCAGTCTGCTAGGTAGGGAGGGAAAAAGAAAAGGCACGAAAAACTCAGTATAGGGATTGGAGAGACGGCTTGGCAATTAACGCCTAACTCCAGCTGCAAGATTGCCTAACTCCAGCTGCAAGAAAAGATGCCCTCGTTTGCCCTCCATAGGCACTGCACATACACAGTGCACAAACACATTACAGATGAGCATCATAGCTTATGATTCTCGCCCCAGCACTTGGGAGGTAGAAGCAGGAGAGTCAGAAGTTCAGGGTCATCACTCCTTACATAGAAAGCTTGATGCCAGCCTGAGTCACAAACAATTTTCTTTTTCAATTATATCTTTTTTTTGAACTGTTTCATGTCATTTTCCTGTATTTTGATAGTCAACGCTTTGTGTTATTCAGAATTCTTATGCTTAAAAAGTATATCTACAGCATTTTTCTTTGTTTTCTCTAGCTTTCTTTATATTGGATTTATTTATTTATTTATTTATTTGTTTATTTATTTATTTATTTATTATGTATACAATATTCTGTCTGTGTGTATGACTGCAGGCCAGAAGAGGGCACCAGACCTCATTACAGATGGTTGTGAGCCACCATGTGGTTGCTGGGAATTCAACTCAGGACCTTTGGAAGAGCAGGCAATGCTCATAACCTCTGAGCCATCTCTCCAGCCCCCTATATTGGATTATTTTTGCATATAACCTTAAATTAGTAAATATTGTCAAATTTGCCCATTTTTAGAGTAATTTTGCATACTCAAATTATTTTAGAAGATGTTTAGATTGTCTTACATATTTAGCATCTTTCTTTCGGAGGTGCTTCTTTGCTGCTGTCTGCCTGGCTGGCAGTCTCTGGTCAGTTCCTGGGCATGACCTCATTTGCTTCCCTCAGAGGCCGCAAGCTTGTCGTGTTCTGAGGCCCAGTGAGTGTGAGGAAGTGTTCCTACTTCACCTTTTGATTATCTGATGTTTATTTATTGTTTTATGTAATGTTTATTCTGTGAGCAGAATGATGGTTTTACTATATTTTTTTAAGTAATTTATTGTTTTATGTGCATTGGTGTTTTGCCTGCATGCAGGTCTGTGTGAGGATGTTGGATCCCATGATGTGTGTATGTGTGAGGGTGTCAGATCCTGTCATGTATGTATGTGTGAGGGTGTCAGATCCTGTCATGTGTGTATGTGTGAGGGTGTCAGATCCTGTCGTGTATAAGTGTGAGGGTGTCAGATTCTGGAGAGATGGACAGTTGTGAGCTGCCTGTTGTGTGTATGTGTGAGGGTGTCAGATCCTGTCGTGTATATGTGTAAGGGTGTCAGATCCTGGAGTGATGGACAGTGAGAGCTGCCTGTCTTGTATGTGCTGGGAATTGAACCAGGGTCCTCGGATTTGTCCTTTTGAGGTTGGTGGGTATAATCCATCAGGATGGAGCAGGCCCAGTGCTCTGGTGGTGAGCAGGCATTTGAGTCAACTTGTCCACTTCTTGTCTGCAGTCAGGAAAGAGAAAGGTAGATGGTGGTGTTCGACTCTCTCTTTTCTGCCCACTTCATTCAGTCTTGAACCCAGGCCAAGGCGTTCAGGGTGGGTTTTCCTTCTCAGGTGATGTACGCTCTCTGGAAATGTTCTTACAGAAATGCTCAGGGTGTGTCCTTCTGGATGATTCTGAGTCTGGCCTTCTTGACAATAAGGGTTAACCGTGACAACGCTTGAATACTCCTTTTATTTCCTTCCTTTCTTCTACTCCCTTTTGCTGTCATTCTTTTTCATTTTGTTTTGTTTTTAATTTATTGAAACAGAGACTCATAGTCAGACTGGTCTTGAACTCCTTGTCTCCTTTCTCTGACTACTCGCTGTTGAGCTTGTAGGTATGCACCATCATCCGTCAAACCTACCTCTACTCTCACGTTTTATATGCATACATTTTAAAGTCTAGATTCTGCATATTCTGTCCTTTTCCTGCGGGCGGCATAGTTTTATTCATGGTGTGTATGTACCACATTTTCCTTATCCGTCCATCAGTTGGTGACACTGTGCTGTAACCTGGCTGTAAACAGATGTGCAGGTCTTCTGTGGTCTGCTGACCTAGATACCTTCTGAAAGATACATACCAGGTGTGATATAACTGAACCATGTGATTACTGTGTGATAATTTACTCTTTTGGGTTTTTGGGTTATTCAGCTCCCAAATAAATCACACACAGAGGCTTATTCTTAGTTATGAATGCCTGGCCTTAGCTTGGCTTGTTTCTTGCCAGCTTTTCTTAAATTATCCTGTCTACCTTTTGCCTCTGGGCCTTTATTTTTCTCTGTTTCTGTATACTTTTCTTTACTTCTTACTCCGTGACTTGCTGTCCTCCTCTCCCTGTTCTCTTGCTTCTTTCTCCTCATTTCTCCTTCTGTTTGTACTCTCTGACAGCCCTGCCTACCCTTGCCCCTGCCTTGCTATTGGCCGTTCATCTCTTTATTAGACCGTCCGCTGTTTAAGACAGAAAAAGTAACACAGCTTCACAGTTAATCAAATGCAGCATAAACAAAAGTAATACTCCTGAAAATAATATTCCCCAATGTGGGGTAGTTTTTTTTTTTAATCAGTAAGGAGCCTCCATACTAATTTCCATAGTTGATGAATTAATTGAAGCTTGATGGCTTCTTTACCCGCTTCCTTGCCCACGCTTGTTTTCTTGTGATGTGACTGAAATGGAATCTTGATATAGTTTTTATTTCTCTGATGGCTAAGGATGTTGAACATTGTTGTTAGAGGTGTTTTAAAGACCCTGTCTGTGAAGCCCAGGCTAGCCTTTTTTCCTTTTGAACATTTTAAAGGAAGGGGGCAGGCTGCAGTCATCGGGACAACTTACCAGGGTCAGTTCTCGCCACCATGTGGGACCCAGGGATCAAACTCAGGCCTTCAGGATTGGTGGCAGGTGCCTTTATTCACTGGACTGTCGTCCCCCCCCCCCCCCCCCCCCCCCCCCCCCCCCCCCCCGCCCCCCAC
>NW_026068191.1:352547-374159 GCF_014885135.2 Alexandromys fortis
CCCCCCCCCCCCCCCCCCCCCGGCTAATCTTAAACTACTGGTGTTCAAAAGTTTAGTTGCCATTTTTACTTCTTTTGAGAGCGGTTTGTGTATTTCATTTGCCATTCATTGATTGGATGACTGGTAATTTGGGTATTTCATATTTTGGGGTTTTGTTTTTTGTTTTGTTTTTGGCAAGGTTTCTCTGTAGCTTTGGAGCCTGTCCTGGAACTCACTATATAGACCAGGCTGGCATCGAACTCACTAAGATCCACCTGTCTCTGCCTCCCGAGTGCTGGGATTAAAGGAGTGTGCCACCACTGCCCAGCTTATTTTTGAATTCTTAATTTTTTAAAAAAGATATATTTATTTATGTATACAACATTCCTCCCATGTATGCTTGCACGCCAGAAGAGGGCACCAGATCTCATTATAGATGACTGTGAGCCACCATGTGGTTGCTGGGAATTGAACTCAAGACCTCTGGAAGAGCAGTCAATGCTCTTAACCTCTGAGCCATCTCTCCAGCCCTATTTTTGAATTCTTTAAAATAAATTTTTACATTTATTTATTTGTGTGTGTCTATGTATGTTAAAGGACCAACATGCTAAGGTGCATGTGTGGATATCAAGGGATAACTTCCTGGGATTGTTACTCTGCATCATGTGGGTTCAAGGATTGAACTCAGCTGGTCAGACTTGCTACCAAGCACCGTTACCCACTGAGTCACCTTTTCCAACCTTAAACTTTATATACTAGATATTATTATCCCTTGTCCACTTTTCCCCATGGTTATCATTTCCTTTGCTGTGCAGAAACTTTTTCCTTGAGAAAGCCCTGAATTTTGTTTTATTGATGTAGGTATATAGAGTTGCTATGGTCTGTGGTATAACTGAAACTAGATACTGCAGTAGCTCCAACATTGCTCTTTGGCTCAGGTATTCTAGGTACTTGGAGTCTTTTGTGCTTCCATATAATTTTAAGGTTTTTGTTCTATTGCTGGAAAGGATTGTAGTCATTTTGACAGGGATACATCAAGTCTGTAAATTACTTTTGGAGATGCACCACTTTTCGTGACACTAGTTCTTTAACTCTGTGAGTAGGGGAGTCTTTTCTTGTAGTGATCTCTATTTTGTATTTTGTAACATGAGGGAGGGCCGGCTTGTTGGGGTTTCTGTCTTACCCAGTTCCCACAGTTGTTTGGCCCCAAAGAAAGTCACACAGAGACTCTATATGCACCAGTATTTCAAGTTTTAATTTTAGAGATCTTTTACCCTCTTTAGGGCTTTTTTAAGTTATATTTTTTTCTTTCAGTTTCTTTCTCAGCATAACTGTTTTATTTCTCCATATTTTAGGATCAGCTTCTCTAATTAAAACAAATGTTTTAAATCAAGTTTATATACCCATTTACCAAAATTTGTCTTTATAACCTATAATTTTTTTTCTTCATATGATTTTATGTCTTAAGAGATTTAATCATCTAGCTAGTATTTACTTTTATAAATGGTATCCTTTTTTTCACTGCATTCTGTCCTCCTCCAAAAAGGAATATTGTTACTGATTCATTTATTTATCTATTTGCTGTGCTGAGGGACTTTACCCAAGACTGTGTGTGCTAGGCAAGTGCCCTACCACTGGGCCATCTCCCAAGCCATAGGAATATTGACTTTACAAAGTAATTTTATGTTATGCAAGTGTCTCTCAATTCTATTATTTCTGTAATTTGATTCTTTTTCTGGGGATATATTATGCCGAAAAATAATTTCTGCTTCCCTATTTTTGTATTATGAACTGCAAATATTAAATTACAGTAAAAATGACTTATTTAGCCACTTGGAAGAATAAAGTATATCTAAATATACATGTCTATATATGCATAGATATATAAATATTCATACATTTATATACCTATACACATATATATTTATATGGTTGTGTTACATTATTATAGATATAACATAAATATATATGTGTGTTATATTTATTGATTTTTGGAGACAGGGTTTCTGTGTAGCCCTGGATGTCCTGCAACTAGCTCTGTAGACCAGGCTGTCTTGAACTCAGATCCACCTTTTTTTTTTTTTTTTTTTTTTNAGCAACACTCACCCAGATACACTAGCCATATGCTGAGTCAGATGAGCCTAATAATATACTTAAACTATCCTGAAATCATACAGAATGTATTTGCTTACCAGGTCACAGTAAACTACATAGAAACCAAACAGTCCTGACAGTTGAACACATGTTTCGAGCAGAATAAACACACAGCACTGAGCTTAGGGGCCACAAAGCACAGCACTTTCACTCATCGGATGCCTATATAAGTGGGGCCAAATATGAAGAAGGTGTCAACACAAGGCAGAAGAATGTTTTCTGGGAGGCTTCTTCACTCTGTGCAAACTCCCTTCTCCCTTCCTTAAGTGGAGCCTCTATAGCTTTTCTTTCTTTTTTTTTTTTTTTTTTTGGTTTTTCGAGACAGGGTTTCTCTTAGCTTTGGTGCCTGTCCTGGCACTAGCTCTTGTAGACCAGGCTGGCCTCGAACTCCCAGAGATCCGCCTGTCTCTACCTCCCGAGTGCTGGGATTAAAGGTGCTGCTATGCCCAACCGACCTAAAAATTTATTAAGAAAACTGTCTCAAGACTGGAGAGGTGGCTCTATGATTAAGAGCACTGACAGCTCTTTCAGAGGACCTAAGTTGGATTCCTATCACTGACATGGCAGTTCCAGGGGGTCCCACAAACTCTTCTGACCTTTGTGTGCCCCAGGTGTAAAAGTGGTGGACAGACATACATACCTGCAAGCAAAAACATCCATTCACATAAAATTAAAAATTTAAAAATTTAAGAAAATAGGGAGTTCCAGGACAGGCTCCAAAAGCACAGAGAAACCCTGTCTCGAAAAACCAAAAAAAAAAAAGAAAGAAAAAAGAAAATAGGGAAGTGAGAAAACTGTCTCAAAGGAATATTGTTAACTAAACTTGAAGGCATGGTAGCACATACCCTTAATCCTAGAACTCTGGAGGTTGAGGCAGACTTCAAGGCCACCCTGATCTATATAGTGAGCTCTAGGACAGCTGGGGTTGTGCAGAGAGAGACTTGCCTTATAAAAACAATAAACAAAAAAGGAAGAGCTGGGAGTTGGTGGCCCATGCCTTTAATCCCAGCATTTGGGAGGCAGAGGCGGATCTCTGAGTTTGAGGCCAGCCTGGTGTGCAAAGCAAGTTCCAGAATAGCCCAGTTTCAGGGCTGTTACACAAAGAAACCTTGCCTTGTAAAACCAAAAAGGAAAAGAAAACCGAAGGAAGGGAAAGGGAAAAGAAGTAGCGTTAGCTGAAAAAGTGACAGAAGACTACATATGAAAATGGATATTTTTGTCAAAATATCAAAGGCCAATGGAAACAGCTCATGGGGTAAAAGAGTTTCCCATGCAGGCCTGACTACCTGAATTTGATCCTTGAACCTAAGGTGGACAGAGAGAATTGATCCAAAAGTTTCCTGACGCCTGAACTACACACTACGCGCGTGCACACACACATACAGAGTTTTGTTTTTTCATGAGAACTTTGGAATAAAATGTACATCTAGCATAGGCAAATACCTTTCAAAGTTTTCTTTTTGAAAAATGGCATGGAAGTAATATCAATACTTGAGTTCAGGGCCAACCTATAACACAGATACATGAGTCACTGCCTCAAAAAATTCTCACTTTGTATTTCCTCTACAGAAGAGACGTTCAAACCGCCAAGTTAAACGAAAAAAATATACAGAGGACTTGGATATAAAGATAACAGATGATGAAGAAGAGGAGGAGGTGGATGTAACTGGTCCAATAAAACCCGAGCCCATCATCCCAGAACCAGTGCAGGAACCTGATGGAGAGACTCTGCCTTCCATGCAGTTCTTTGTGGTAAGCTAACGTTAACCATGTGAGAGTTTGTGTGCTGTGTGTGTGTGTGTGTGTGTGTGTGTGTGTGTGTGCGCACACGTGTGTGTGTGTGTGTGTGTGTGTGTTTTACTGTTTGCTGTTGTTGTTTTGAGATAGGGTTTACTCTACAGGCCAGGCAGCAATCCTCTTGCCTCAGCCTCTGGAGTGCAGGGTTATTGGCGTGAACGGCCACACTCATTTTGTTCTTTCAACCATTAGTTGACTGACAACATCTTTTGCCACAGGAGAATCCCAGTGAAGAAGATGCTGCTATTGTGGACAAAGTGCTTTCCATGCGAGTTGTGAAGAAAGAGGTGAGGCCTCTCTGTCCTTAATGTCATTCGTAGCATTTTTATGTTGCATTCATAGGTTTATTTTCCCTGTGACAGGGACTCTCTACTACTGAGCTGCATCCACAGTTCACAAGTTTTATTTTGTGAGCACCTTTGAATAGCAGAGTATATTGCTAGGGTATGGTTTTAAGATGCTGTATGAAAGCTAGCTAGAAAACATTTCTTTCACTGCTTTGTTTACAGTGGATAAAAGATTACTGTTTTTAGCTCGCAGACCTCTGGTGCCAGATTAGTCCCTTGATTAATGAAATATTTAGGAAACATTAGGATGAAATTCTGCCGTGTGTTGATGAAATTAAAAGTCTGTCTTTGATATATAAATGACTATAATTTCTATACTTCTTCTCAGCTTCCTTCTGGACAGTACACTGAGGCCGAGGAGTTCTTTGTCAAGTATAAGAACTAGTAAGTTACATGCAGTCAGAGCTGCTTACCCTATGTCAACAGGATGGGGAAGGGTCTCCCATCAAGACTACTGCTTACCCCGAGTCCACAAGTTCTGAAGGAGTCTCTCATGGAGACCTGTGTGCTTGGGAATATGCCTTATCCCCTCCTTTTTTTGTTGGTTTGTTTGTCTATTTGTTTTTTGTTTTAAGTTTTTCCAAGGGCTAATCAGACAATCTCAGGAATTAATATGACTGTTTCCTTTTAGCAAAGTGAGGCGAGGGCAGTTTCTGATAAAATTCCTTGTAATCTGCCCTGCTTCATTTAAGGCCTTATTACTCAGAACTGTAGTTTGTAAACAGAGTTAGCATTGCTTGGTAGCTGGTAGGAAGTGTGGGTGTCTAGATGTGTCCCAGAGTAGGTGGTTTGCACAGTTCAAGTTCTAAGACATTGGCCTAAGCTGTCTTCTGTTAAAGCACACATTTGCCCCACCTGTTGCTGGTTTCTCATGGCGTGATTGGCTGTTTCCACCCACTGTAGCTCCTACCTGCACTGTGAGTGGGCAACTATCTCCCAGCTGGAGAAGGATAAGAGGATTCATCAGAAACTAAAGCGGTTCAAAACAAAAATGGCTCAGATGAGACACTTCTTTCATGAGGTAATTAGGACTCAGTGTTGACTATTATTACTTTCTACTTTCTTATGAGATGACAGGCTCTTATATCCAGGCTGTCCTCAGGCTCCCCTCTCAAGGGCTGCTACTACAGAGCCGTACCCATCACATGGCCTTCCCTTTCTTTCCTGGCACAAATTAGTTACCAGGCTATCAGCCTCTGCAAAAGATATGCTTGACTTGTGTGCATGAATATAGAATTTTAATTTTGATTATTTAATTGGTACCATTCCATTGTTTTATTGGGTTTGGTTATGGTCTGTTAGAGAGGTATAAAGTCCAGCGCTGTGAGATTGTGATAAGTCTGTGCGTGGAGGATTTTCTGGAAGACGATAAAGTAGCCTGATCCACACTCAGCTCTCTTCTCTCCTATACTGGTCTTTTAACTTTTAACATCAACTGTTTCTTTAGATACAAACAACTTTCTCACTAAGAGAAAACTTGGGTTTTGTTGAGACATTCAGGCTGACTTACTGTGTAACTCTGACCTTAAACTGCCTTTCCCTCTGAGTGCTGGGTCATAGTTTATGTGTGCTGGAGATGTGATCCATGGCTTTCTGTGCTGAACAACATTCTGTCAACTGAACTTCATCTCCAGTCTGAGAAAACTTTTAAAAATCAGATTTCTCATGTAGTATTGGTAGAAATATTAATAGAGGAAATTTAATTTCTTATATCTAGGATTACTACTAATTAATTAAGCAAAGAAGCTACATAAGCAAAGAAATGTGTCCATTATATTTAACAATTTAGAAGTTTCTCATGACCTTGACTTGTAACTGTATTATACAAGCATTAGGGAGAGTGAAAAGAGATGCCACCAATGGAAGTGATAAAATCCCGTGTAATCTGTTCTGCCTCATTTAAGGCCTTATTACTCTAATAATGAGAAGCTATCTCTAGTTCTTGTACTCCTTTGCCTTCCCACTATATTCTCCACCAATGGAGGTGGCATCTTTGTGAAACACTTGGGAAAGCTCAATAAAGCAGAGCAGAAAGACAGTTTCAGAGTGATAGTCAAGAAGAGGCATTTGTTTGCGTTATGAAATATAATAGAGCAAGTTTATATGTGTTGGTGACTAGTTCAACAGATAGAGAGTACTCAGAAGACCAGAAAGCATCCAGAACATCCAGCCTGTTAGGGAGAAGAGATTCTGTGTCTGGTAACAATAAGAAATAGATTTATAGATTTTGTTAGTTTATTTTTTGAGACAGGATTTCTGTGTTAGTCTTGGCTGTTCTAGAACTAGCTCTATAAACCAGGGAAGCCTTGAATTCACAGAGATCCTCCTGAGTAAAATTTATATATTTTAATGCTATGAAAAATACACAATTCTAATTAATTTATTTTTTTAAACATATAAAGATGAAATAGAAAGGAATAGCTAGGTTCACTGTCAGTGATTTTCCTCCCTTACTGTTTGGTTTCATAACTCACCTAGGATGAAGAACCCTTCAATCCAGACTACGTAGAGGTTGATAGGATACTTGACGAGTCTCACAGTGTTGACAAGGATAATGGTGAGGTGAGTGGGGCATGGAGAAACATGAAAGACTTTCTGCAGGTTTCTGCTGGTTTGCTTGCCAATCCTTTATTTTTCAGATGTGGCCGAAAAACCCATTGGACTGAAAAGGTATTTCTGAGTTTCTTTTGTGGGATTCTTAGAATATAGTGGGAAAGCAAAGGAGTACAAGAACTAGAGATAGCTTTACATGCATCTTAGAGCTCCATTTGCAAGTATAGAAGAGCTACTCACTGTGGTCTCTCCCTTTCCTTCAGGCTGTGTGGAGACCCTGCACACTAATCCTTAAATCAATGAGTATAAAAACACTCCACAGGTTTCTGGCTTTTTGTATTTCCTGAACTTATCATTAGTTCAGTACATTTTTGTTTGTTTGTTTGGTTCGTTGGTTGGTTTGGTTTTTCAAGACAAGGCTTCTCTGTGTAACAACTCTGGCCACCCTGGAATTTGCTCTGTAGACCCAGCTGGCCTTTAACTCAGAGACTCACCTGCCACTGCCTCTTGAGTGCTGGGATTAAAGGCGTGTGCCACCACTGCCCAGCAGTTTAGTAGTTTTCATTTGTCATTTTGGAACCTACAGTTCCTGTTGTATAAATTTAGACTGAGGGTACAAGATATGTATTTTCAAGTTTGTTTTCTGGGAATATTTCTTTCATAAACTGTTTTGGGAATCACTGTACTAAAACTTCTATAGATTAGGGAACATATTCTGTTTATGGTCTTGTATTTGAAGATTCCTTTTTCATTTTCCAAAGAGTCACACTTGATCTAAGCCAAAAATGAACTCACCCCCGTCTTAAATTATATCTACATGTCAGACTTCCTTTTCTTCTAAAATGTTCACAAAGTTTTTATGGCCTGTTTCAGTGACGAGGACAGAATAGATTTCTGTTCAGGCACCAATGCTAAGTGGTAAGCTAGGCTTATGAGCTATGAGGTTCATTCACACATGTCACTCCCAACAGGATCCGTGAGTCAGTCCTCCTTCTGTGACATTGCAAAGTTGTTTTCTCAGACTTCAGAGGAACCTCAGATAGGACCTTAGATACTCAGGGCCTATTAATGTTTTAATGTCTAAATAGTCTACTAAGTATAACGTATATAATATATGTCCTCCTCAGTTTCCTGTCACCGTACTTAGCCTTCCAGAAGTAACTGGCCTTATGTTTGGACCCTGAATGTACAACTGGTGGGCTGAAAATGTTCTGGCCTTTTGATATTACAGTTCATGTTCCCAGTATTTGACAGTAGTGTTCTGTGAATTCATTTCCCCTCTGCAAAGTAGGTTTGATTTCTATTTTTCATTAGCTAACAATAGAAATAAGTATATTATTTAGAAAAATAAGCTGATATGCTAGAAACATGTGACTTGTACAAAAGGTTTTGGATGGAATGGCTCGAGTCACCACGGTAAAGAAAGAGCCATTGGATCATTTCTGTTTGAGACATGTACACCCTAATGGGAGCTGTTTCAAGGAGGAATCGTGAATTCATAGTTAGAGATTCCTATGAGTGCACTCTCCCTAATATTTTTTGTTTTGATTTTTGAGACAGGGTTTCTTTGTGTGCCCTTTCCTGGCTAGCACTTTCTTCTGTAGACCACACTGGCCTTGGACTCAGATAGATCCTGTGTGCTGTGATTAAAGGCATGGGTCACCACACCTGGCTATGCCTGATCTGTCCAATTGGACCTGCTTTATATAAGCCTATAATGGAAATACTTTTGCAGGAATGAATGATCATCTTTTTAATTTTATTTTTGTGGTCCCTAGGATCAGACCCAGAGTCCTCAGCATACTAGGGCCAGCACTCCAGCCCAGCAGTGACTATCTTAAATTACAAAAAGAGAAGAGGTATTGTCTCCCCTTCTACAGTGGACACCTATAGAATAGGTCTCAGTTGGAGCTTCAGCATTTCTTCCTTGAGCGTGTGGTTGTGGATTCAGCCTGGTGTTTTCAGCACCTATGGACGAATCCCTTGACATCCCATATGAGAGTCCGGTTCTTCCCTTTAATCAGCTGCTTTGGCTTTGCTCTCTCCCAGCCTGTCATCTACTACCTGGTGAAGTGGTGCTCTCTGCCCTACGAGGACAGTACATGGGAGCTAAAAGAGGATGTTGATGAGGGCAAGATTCGAGAATTTAAGCGGATCCAGTCAAGGCACCCAGAACTCAAAAGAGTGGTAGGTACATGTGGGTGTAGATGATAAATGTGGTAATGTAAAGGATTGTTATTTCAAGGCTTTATTTTTTTCCCTACTTGCAGAAGTTTTTGTAATTTAGCTTTCTACAGTGAAAATTCTCTAACATGTAAAGAAGGGTTGACTAATAATGTACCCATCCTTTATTTCTTTCCTTTTTAAAATACTTATTTACTTTATGAGTATGGATGTTTTGTCTGCACACCAGGAGAGGGCATTGACGCCCATCCTTCTATGGTTATAGACAGTTGGGAACCTCCACGTGAATGCTGAAATTGAACTCAGGACCTCTGGAAGACTGGCCAGTGTTCTTTACTTTTGAACTATCTCTCCAGCCCCCTAAATTTCTTTTTTTCTTTTTTTTTTAAACAGTTATTTTATTTATTTATTATGTATATAGTGCTCTGCCTGCATGTATCCCTACAGGCCAGAAGAGGGCGCCAGACCTCATTACAGATGGCTGTGAGCCACCATGTGGTTGCTGGGAATTAAACTCAGGACTTTTGGAAGAGCAGCCAGTGCTCTTAACCTCTGAGCCATCTCTCCAGCCTCCCTACCCCAAATTTCTTAAAGTAGTTTCCTGGGTTCTTCCTAAGTTACCCAGTGGGCATTCTTTCCTTTAAAAATAACATGCAGTCATAAATTTAAATGTATTTCACAGATTATAATCCAAGCAAGTTTTTCATTTGATTAAACTACTAGAATTAGTAATTTTATAAGTGTCGCTGCACCACTAATTCAGATTTTTTACTTTTTAGAATCGTCCACAGGCAAGTGCCTGGAAGAAATTGGAGCTATCACATGAATATAAAAACCGGAACCAACTGAGGGAATATCAGTTAGAAGGAGTCAATTGGCTCCTCTTCAATTGGTATAACAGGTAAAGAAAAGTGATCTTATAGCATGTAAGCTTAGTCTAGGAATTATTCTTATACATATTTTTTCCTAGGTAAAATCTTTTCATTAAGATGATAAATTTTTGACATATTCTTCTCTCCTATTCCTACCTCGAAATCTGCAGGCAGAACTGCATCCTCGCTGATGAAATGGGATTGGGCAAAACCATTCAGTCGATTGCCTTCCTACAGGAGGTGTATAACGTAGGCATCCATGGTCCCTTTTTGGTCATTGCTCCCTTGTCCACCATTACTAACTGGGAGCGAGAATTCAACACATGGACGGAGATGAACACTATTGTGTACCATGGCAGCCTGGCAAGCCGGCAGATGATTCAGCAGTATGAAATGTACTGTAAGGATTCTCGGGTGAGTGGTATGTCTTGGGAATGATGTGCATAGTGAACGTAGGCCTACGTACCTACTATTTCAGGGGCTGCTTATGAGTTAAAGATGTTTTCTGAGGCTCTCTGTGACTTAAGGTCTTCTTTTATGCAATAGTGGGGCTGGACTTAGCTGTTTCTACCCAGCCGACAC
Source organism: Alexandromys fortis (assembly GCF_014885135.2). NCBI lineage: Eukaryota > Metazoa > Chordata > Mammalia > Rodentia > Cricetidae > Alexandromys > Alexandromys fortis. The sequence continues at coordinate 363,016 of NW_026068191.1, forward strand.
CGTGAGTCACTGGCATTCTGATTTCACATATGAATGCATCATTCTGATGAATTGGTTTCTTTGCTTGAGTCAAGTTCTGCAGTGCAGCCTGGCCTGGCTTTAGCTCCCTGAATACCGAGATGATAGTTATGCACCACGATACCCAGCTGGTACATGTAATTTAAGTAGAATTTTAAAAGCACTGATGAGTTTTAAAGTATTTCTCAGAGTGATAAACTTACATGTGGTAATAAACTTAAATACAATTGCCCTTTTTTTTGAATGATTGAAATTTTAATAGGTGCTTTTTCCTGAAGAAAAAAAATTTGAATCACCCATTTTGTATAATTAATTATTTATTGCTGCTTTTTTATTATTTTTATCTCTAAGCTAAATTTTTTCATATATTATAGTTCTTAATTTTGTTAAAATTATTTGAATTTTAGGGTCCAATATTAACATGTTCTGTATTAGCTATTGCCACTTGTATTTTTATTTATTGTAGTGGTTTTGAAATAAGGGCTCTATATGTAGCCCAGGTTGGCCTCAAACTTGTGCTGCTATTGCCTCAACTAGGTTACACGGAGCTACCTGGCTCGGCTTCCACTTTTCCCTGTAGTTTTTTTCAGCATTGCTCAACATCTTGTGCACTTCATTGTTAACCAAGGAACGATCTAAGACAGATTTACATTAGCTAAGCATACAATAGTCAGAAATGTCTAGCTCCACTCAGTGAGGTAGGCATGTTATTCTTTTAAAGAAGCTGAATCTGTTGAGAAAAGTGCCTATCACGTCTGTGATTTGCCACTGACTGTTGGGAATATAAACAGTGGCAGAAGTTGGTAGTAGTGCAGTTGTGCTGTGTAAACTTCCTTAAGTATGTAAAGAAACGCAGAACTCTGCAGGTGGGCACGTGTTTAGGAGGTGCCTCTTCTGACTGCACTGGTTTCATAATTAGGGTCGCCTCATCCCAGGTGCATATAAGTTTGATGCCTTGATCACCACTTTTGAGATGATTTTGTCAGACTGTCCTGAGCTTCGTGAAATTGAGTGGCGCTGTGTTATCATCGATGAAGCCCACAGACTGAAGAACCGTAATTGCAAGCTACTCGATAGTCTGAAGCATATGGACCTGGTGAGTACTCCAAAGTGACTTCACAGACATCTGAAATTTAATCTAACTTGCCTGTGAAATGAAAACTGCCCTAGAATGAAAGTCATAAACATTATAAGTTTTAGATTTGAAAATTAGCTATAAATGAGTGCTTCTTAATCATGAGGTACAGTGGGAAGGTACCTTAGTTACCTATCCCAAAGATTAATATTTAAAACAGCAACTCTATTTTTCATGATTCTCTGGTTGAGCCTCTTGGGCCACACTCAACTAAATGTTCTCCTGGTGGTCTTTCCTGGGTCACTAATGTTGCTGCAGCTGACAGTTGATAGTAGTTATTTGTTGGAACACTTAGGTTATCTTACTCCTGGCCTTTCTTCTTCTAGTGGGCCAGATTGGGTGGGCTTCCTTACAGACTGACCCCAGGGAGAAGGGTCAGGTGGAGTGTGGAGCCCTTGGACTCCGACTCCAGTGCATTCTCTTTGTCGAGCCAGTCACAGGGCAGCCTGGGTTCCAGCGGGGACCCTTACTGGGAGGAATTACAGAGAACTAATGACCACAAAAACAGTCCACAGAGGAGCGAATTAGGATTTCTATGTTAATGTGGAGAGACATGAATTTGGATAGTGTCATCTGAGTTACTAGTACTTTATTTGGTTAAAGTCGGCATTTACTTAGTTTTAGTCTGTCAGATAAGGGCATCTCCTAAATGGCTTTGTTACTGAGTGAGCAAGTAAAAGAAAAGTTAAGGCAGTAATCTGACCCATGATGGGGTCATAGTGTCGCTAAAACTCAACTGACTGCATGCTTGGTGGATCTCCAAACCCTTTGTCTTCTCCCGTATAGGAGCATAAAGTGTTGCTCACAGGAACACCGCTGCAGAACACTGTAGAGGAGCTCTTCAGCCTGCTCCATTTCTTGGAGCCTTCACAGTTCCCTTCAGAATCAGAGTTCCTTAAGGATTTTGGAGATCTCAAGACAGAGGAGCAGGTAAGAAATCTGTCTAATGAGGTATTAACTCATAATCTACAATCGTCAGATAGTAGAGAACTAATTTTGTTTCATGTTATAATGTAATCCTATTGGTTTCTTTTTTCTTTATGATGTAATGTGATATTTGTTTGTTTCTTTTTCCCTTCTGATATAATGTAATGTTAGTGGTTTCTTTGTCTCTTTATAATGAACCACAGGTTCAAAAACTACAGGCCATTCTCAAGCCAATGATGCTGAGAAGACTCAAAGAGGATGTGGAAAAAAATTTGGCTCCCAAACAGGAAACTATCATTGAAGTAGAGCTTACCAACATCCAGAAGAAGTACTACCGAGCCATTTTAGAGAAGAATTTCTCCTTCCTTTCCAAAGGAGCAGGTCACACCAACATGCCTAACCTGCTGAACACGATGATGGAGTTACGCAAGTGCTGTAACCACCCGTACCTCATCAATGGTGAGGGCGCTCGAGTCCTGGACAGTGGGGGGGGGAGCTGTTGTGTCTGTTGTGATGGGGGCTGGGACTTGAGTGCAGCAGCACACATGCAGAGGTCAGAGGGCAACACTGTGGAATCGTCTCTCCTTCCACCTCCATGTGGGCTATTGGGATCACACTCGGGTAGCCAGGCTTGCGAGGCAGGCACCTTTATCTTTTGAACAATCTTGCTGACCATTCTGATTATTTCTATTTCCTTGGTTTTACAAAAAATTTCCCGAATTAAATAAGATTTTTTTATGTAGAATTTCATGAGTAAGGACTCAGGTTATTCTGCATTCTGGATAAATGTTCTTACTGGTACCTCATAATGAATATTTTCATGGGGAGGTGATTGTATGTTAATAATAGTAGGTATGTCCAGTTTAGTCATTGTCTATGAAAGACCTGTCTTAATTAACATTTTTTATATAGCAGAATAGAAAATTAGCTTGGATATAAAAGTTTGGAACTTTTTGTGAGAAATGCTGCTATTAATGCATTTGCTGCATAAGCATGAGGACATAAATTTGCATTCCCTGCACCCATATACCAATTTGTACAATTTAAGTTACCACACACCTGTAACTTAAATGCCACAGGGATTGTGGGTGTGTCAGCTACAAGCCTAGTTCTCTGTGTTGTTCACTTTGAGAGCCTCTGCCCAATAGACTGTGACAGAATGGTAGAGCAGAACCTCCGTGTGTGTGTGTGTGTGTGTGTGTGTGTGTGTCTGTGTGTGTGTCTGTGTGTCTGTGTGTCTGTGTGTCTGTGTGTATGCGCATGTCTGCGTGTGTGTGTGCGCGTCTGTGTGTATGCGCATGTCTGCATGTGTATGTCTGTGTATCTGTGTGCGCGCATGTGTCTGTGTGTGGTGTGCGCTAACAGGGAGGGAAGAAGGGTCAAAGATCAAACTGCTTTTTATTTTGCTTATTTATCTCAAACTGTTATGTTAAATAAGACTTTGTATGTTCTCACTTATTCACGACTTCAACTTTGACTATTTTATTTGTAGGTGCAGAAGAAAAAATCCTGATGGAGTTTCGGGAAGCTTGCCATATTATACCTCAAGATTTCCACTTGCAGGCCATGGTTCGGTCAGCTGGCAAGTTGGTTCTTATTGACAAGTTACTTCCAAAGCTTAAAGCTGGGGGCCATAAAGTTCTGATCTTTTCCCAGATGGTACGCTGTCTAGATATTTTAGAGGATTATCTGATCCAGAGGAGGTAAGAAATGAGTCATGATAAAATGTCTCTATATCTTCATAAAGCTTCAAGGATAGTTGTTGTGCAGTGGTAGAATGTTTGCTTGGCACATGCAGGACCTTGGCTTCTCTGCTTAACCACTTTTTCCCTCTTGATATCCACCCATCCTTACCAGGTACTTATATGAACGGATTGATGGGCGAGTTAGAGGCAACCTTCGACAGGCTGCTATTGACCGCTTTAGCAAGCCTGACTCAGACCGCTTTGTCTTTTTGCTGTGCACCCGTGCTGGTGGACTTGGTATTAATCTTACAGCTGCTGATACTTGTATTATCTTTGATTCAGACTGGAATCCACAGAATGACCTGCAGGTAAAGGAAATTATTTCCTTAAAAACTATGTGCTAATAATAATAATAATAATAATAGTAAGCCAGGCAGTGGTGGCTCACGCTTTTAATCCCAGCACTCAGGAAGCAGAGGCAGGTGGATCTCTGTGAGTTTGAGGCCAGCCTGGTCTACAAGAGCAAGTTCCAGGACAGGCATCAAAACTACAGAGAAACCTTGTCTAGAAAAAAACAAAAACAAACAAACAAACAATGTGCCTAATCCAAGAGATTTTTAATAAATCACGTTCTCTTAGACTCCTTTTTCAAAGAAGAGGAAATTATTTACCTATAGCTGGTAGCTTGGTCACGAGTCAGCTAACATCTGCAGGGAATCTAATACTGAATGTAGGCTGTAGGCTGTAGTCAGCTAACATCTGTAGGGAATCTAATACTGAGTGGAGGCTGTAGTTTCTGTTTCAGCTGCTGCTGTGGCACAAAGCCAATAACGGATGGCATGGAGGTGAATGGTCTGTGTTTCAGTCAGATTTCATTTATTATTCCTTTTCATGAGAGAGAGGCATACAAACTAGTTTGCAGAGGTGGATGTGGTGGCTCACATCTTTAATCCCAGGCAGAGGCAGGGGGTTTCTGTGAGTCAGGACAGTGTCTCCAAAAAAGAAAAGGAAAACGGAAGAAAGAAACAAAACTAGTTTGCTGACCCCTGTTATACAAGATGGGGCAGAAATTTCTTTCTGAAGTTTTTGGTTTGGGGTTGATTTCATGGCTCTTTATGAGTGTGAAGAACTAAGACTTGATATTATGTGCATCTTTGCTCTTTTAACCAGGCCCAGGCACGGTGTCATCGAATTGGACAGAGCAAAGCTGTGAAGGTTTACCGACTCATCACTCGTAATTCCTACGAGAGAGAGATGTTTGATAAAGCTAGCCTCAAGTTGGGATTGGATAAGGCTGTGCTCCAGTCCATGAGTGGTCGGGATGGCAACATCACTGGAGTAAGTCTGCAGATACTTTTGTGGGGGTCCCAGTAATAGAGGGAGATAAACAGCAATTGTTTTAGAGGATGCGTGTGTGTGTTTATGTGCAGAGAGAACTTGGAGGAACTGTGTGGAGTCAGTTCTCCTTCCCCCTCAGTTGTTTTAGAGGATGCTTGTGTGTGCTTATGTGCATACAGAGCTTGTTTTAGAGGATGCTTGTGTGTGCTTATGTGCATAGAGAACTTGTTTTAGAGGATGCTTGGGTGTGCTTATGTGCATAGAGAACTTGGAGGAACTGTGTGAGGTCAGTTCTCCTTCCCCCTCACGTGGGTTCTGGAGGTCAAGTGAAGAGCGCCAGGAATTGGATTGATGATCATTTTTTAAAGTAGAATAAAATGTCGACTATTCTTTTTTTTTTTTTTTTTTTTTTTTTAAGATTTTTATTCTTGTCTTTTTTTTCCCCCCAGATTCAACAGTTCTCCAAAAAAGAGATTGAAGATCTCTTAAGGAAAGGCGCATATGCCGCCATAATGGAGGAAGATGATGAGGGTTCTAAGTTTTGTGAGGAGGACATAGACCAGATCTTACTGAGGCGGACCACAACCATCACTATTGAGTCTGAAGGGAAAGGGTCCACCTTTGCTAAGGTCTGTGGCAGATCCTCCGTGAGCAGGCAGAGATGGAGACAGCAATCTCCAGGATTTAAAGATTTTTAAGTACTTTCTAATTTCCCTTTGTGTATAAAAGATTGTAATTAACTTTATTCTGCCTTTATTTCTCCCTAGGCAAGCTTTGTTGCTTCTGAAAATAGGACAGATATTTCCCTGGATGATCCAAACTTTTGGCAAAAATGGGCAAAAAAGGCAGACCTAGACATGGATCTGCTGAATAGCAAGGTGAGCTTATCCCTCCTTTGAGCGGGGGGCTATATTGTAGAAGGCAAAGTACTTTCATTCTCTATTAGTTCCAACTCTTTAATGCTAATTAAAACTTATGGTAAAGGGGCTGGAGAGATGGCTCAGTGGTTAAGAGCGCTGCCTGCTCTTCCAAAGGTCATGAGTTCAATCCCCAGCAACCACATGATGGCTCACAACCATTTATAATGAGATCTGGTGCCCTCTTCTGGCACCATTCAGACATTCAGACAGAATACTGAGGATACTGTATACATAATAAATAAATAAATAAATAAACTCTTTAAAAAAAGCTTATGGTAGAATATTATATACAAAGTTTATAGAACCATTCTCTACCAAGGATACACCCTAAAGAAAGACACTTACATGTTGTCTTGGTCATTGCTCTTTAGCTGTGAAGAGACACCACAACCATGGCAACCTTTACAAAGCAAAGCATTTAATTGGTGCTTGCTTACACTTCAGAGGTTGAGTCCGTTAGTGTCATGGCAGGAAACATGATGGTACACAGGCAGACATGGTAGCGCAGAGTCCTTCATATAAGATCCAAAGGCTGCAGGAAGACAAAGACATGGGGCCTGGCTTGAGCTTTTGAAACCCTAAAGCCCACCTCAGGTGACACACTTCCTCCAACAAGGCCACACTACTACAGCAAGGCCTTGTGCTCTGATCCTTTCTAATAGTGCACTCCCTAGTGACCAAGCATTCAAATCTGTGATTCTGTGGGGCCATTTTTATTTCAACCACCTTTTCCTTCCTGAGCCTTGTAGATGGTTTTACATGCCCTAAACTCTTGAGTACTTTCGTAACTTACATTCAAGATTATGTCAGTTCATAAGTGACTTTGCCTGTGAGCAGACAAGAGCAATATCTCTCGCTCTCTATATAGAATAACTTGGTGATTGACACACCTCGAGTGCGGAAACAGACTCGACACTTCAGCACTCTGAAAGATGATGACCTGGTTGAGTTTTCTGATTTGGAAAGTGAGGATGATGAGCGGCCGCGTTCCCGAAGACATGACAGGCATCATACTTATGGGCGCACTGACTGCTTTCGGGTGGAAAAGCATCTCCTGGTATATGGGTAAGAATGCAACTTGCCGAGTGCTGACTGACTCCTGATGCTGTTGCCTTTCAGATTGGAGGATGTGTCCAAGAGGCAACATGTAGAAACACTACCTTTGAGGGAGCTTCTGTTTTCCACTTTCGGGATGATGGCAATTCTGGGAGCCAGGATAATATCACTGAATTTGAATCTCTCCAAAAATATATGTGTTGTTGCCTTTCCTGTTTTGTTAGTTGGGGACGTTGGCGAGATATTTTGTCTCATGGACGCTTTAAGCGACGCATGACTGAAAGAGATGTGGAGACAATATGCCGTGCCATCCTTGTGTACTGTCTTCTGCACTACCGTGGGGATGAGAACATCAAAAGCTTCATTTGGGACTTGATTAGCCCTGCTGAAAATGGCAAGACAAAAGAATTGCAGAATCATTCAGGTAATTATCAACTCCTACCCTTTTGTCTTTCTACAAGGTATTTAGTCCTTTTCAGTTGTAAGGGTTTTTCTCAATCCAAGTCTTTGATGTCTCCCCTTTCCCAGGTCTGTCTATCCCTGTGCCACGTGGGCGTAAGGGGAAAAAAGTAAAGTCACAAAGTACTTTTGACATTCATAAGGCAGACTGGATCCGGAAATATAACCCTGATACTCTGTTCCAAGATGAGAGTTATAAGAAGCACTTGAAACATCAGTGTAACAAGTAAGAGTGCTGTTCAGATAAGTCCTCATGAAGGCTTGCTACATTGTTGCTAAGGTGTCTCTTTCTCCCTTCTAGGGTACTGTTGAGAGTAAGGATGCTGTACTATCTGAGGCAAGAAGTTATTGGAGACCAAGCAGAGAAGGTGTTGGGGGGTGCTATCGCAAGGTAAAGTCCCTTTCTTTAACATTCACTCCTATATCTGTCCGTCCATCATCCATCCATCCACCCATCTGTCATTTATCTATCATCTATCTCCTATCTATCTATCTATTATCTATATCTATCTGTCATCTATCTATTCTATCTCCTATCCATCCATCCATCCATCCATCTATCTATCATCTGTTGTTTTGTGTTGTGGAGAGGAAAGGGATATGCCATGACATGCTTGTGGCACTCAGAAGACAAATTGCCAGCATAGTTTCTCTCTTGTGTGGGTTTCAGGGATTGAACTCAGGGTGTCAGGCTTGGTAGCAAGCTCCTTCACCTGCTGAGCCACTTTGCCAGCCTCTTTGTATTTATGTACTCTTTCATGATATTTCCTTCCTTGCTCCAGGAGTGACTGGTTTGCTTACTTCCTCCTATACTGTCTTTGAGATACCAGCCATTAAAGGCTAGGCTCACAACCAAAAATATAAGAGATATCTAATAATTAAAAATCTCTATCAGGTCTTTAGCACAAGTTCATAGAAATATGGCATAAGCATAATCATTTAAAGTAATGAATAAAGCAAGCAACCTTTAATAACCTTTTTTTGGGGGGGGGGGTTTCGAGACAGGGTTTCTCTGTGGCTTTGGAGTCTGTCCTGGAACTAGCTCTGTAGACCAGGCTGGTCTCGAACTCCCAGAGATCCTCCTGCCTCTGCCTCCCGAGTGCTGGGATTAAAGGCACGCGCCACCATCACCCGGCTATCACTTCTATTTCTAACATTGCTTTACTGACTTCACATTTAGTGAGATTGACATATGGTTCCCAGTGGTGGATCAGCTGGAAGTTCCAACAGCGTGGTGGGACAGTGAAGCTGACAAGTCCCTGCTCATTGGCGTCTTTAAGCATGGTAGGTACCCTCTGCAGTACTGCTTTTCTGTTGAAGATGTGTCACAACCAGAAGTGCCTGTAACAGACTAGTTCTATAATGAAATGTTCAAGGAATTCCAGATAGATGGTTAAAGGCAGGGAGCCTCTCTGTCTTCTCTGCTCCCTGTATATTGTGGGATCTATATTAGGATTCTACAAGTCAAAGCAAGTTCTGTTAATAATAACCATACTTAATTTCAGTGACTTTTCTTGTGTCTCACTTGTCTAAAGGTTTAGTAGTCTGAGGTAGCAGTGAGTACTAATTTCTTATCAGGCAAAAATTGATAAGAAATTCCAGGCATTAGAGTCAGTGAATATTAGCTTTATCCTTTGATGCACTGGAATGAATTTTTTAAACATACTCTTTCTGTTTACTTCCTAAAATAAAGTTACTTAATTTACATGTTTTTTAGAAATGTAGTGGGCTAAGAAAAGTTGTGACAAGCCAAACATTAGGTGGTGCATCCCTTCGATCCCAGCACTGGAGTGCAGACACAGGCAGATCACGTGTGTCCAGACATTAGGTGGTGCATCCCTTCAATCCCAGCACGTGGAAAGGCAGACACAGGCAGCCAGGGCTACACAAGGAGATCCTAGTTAAAAAATTAATTAATTAATTAAAAGATGGGCATTTGATTTTCTAGCAAGACACAGAAGTTTAGAGTTTAGTATAAGTACTCACTGGGAATCTCTTTACTTTCAGGTATGTTTCTTGTTCTTCATTTGAGAATGTGTGATAAAAATCATAAATTATTAAGCTATTTTCTTCATTTCTGTACTAAGAAGAGTAATCTAAAAATTATTAAATGACTCTATAGACCAGTCACCTTAAGATGAGTTATATATTAAATTATTGTCAACCAGATGAAAACGACAAAAGTTATAAACACAGTGGTATTAACACCTATCCAAGTTAATATTTGTTATTCTGACCAAAGCCATAGTCTAATAATACTAACAGTATACAAAATAAGTACAGACATTGGAATTTCTTCAATCTGTGTCCCTTGTTCTTCTAGGCTATGAGAAATATAACACCATGAGGGCAGACCCAGCCTTGTGCTTCCTGGAAAAGGCTGGCAGGCCAGATGACAAAGCTATTGCAGCGGAACATAGAGTGTTAGATAATTTCTCTGATCTGGTGGAAGGGTAAGCATTGGTGGTGCCTTCACTTGGGTCTTGTGCTGATTCTACCTAACGCTAGCCTGGGCTGAATGAATGTTTTACTCTATTTTTGTTTTTGTTTTGAGGCAGGGTCTCATAGAGTTCTTTCATAGGTCTTTCTGACGGCCTGGAACTTGCTTTGTAGACCAGGTGCACCTCAAACTCAAAGATTCACCTGCCTCTCCCTCCCAAGTGCTGGGATTAAAAGCGTGCACCGCCAGACTCAGCCCATCACTGAGATTTGAGATGGTGGTTATACTCATGTGTGACAAGTTCTTACTAAAGAATTGGACTCTAGACACTGGCCTTAATCACACATTGTTGTAACTGCAAGTGAAAATCTGTGTTCTTCCCAGAAGGCTTACACAATAATCACAGTATAGCTGTAGTAACTGGGAAGATAAACTAATTCTATTGGTTCTCATAGGTTACTCATGTGGCAGGACTTTAGACAGTTTGTCATTTCCCATGGTATCTGAAACTCTGGGGACATGTCCTGATGATGAGCTGCCATGCTAATACTGAGTCACCAAGTAGGGCAGTGTTGCCCTGGTTTGGGTGCCAGTGAGTTTAACAAAACTTCTCACATGGAGACCTGAGGGACATGTTGCAAGGATGGGTTTTGTTAAGGGCTCTCTATAAATTTCTGCATGAGCAAGACTATTGATGACTGACTACCTCTTCACTTTGGTTTGTAAAGGACTAACAAAAGAAATGTATTTATTGCAAATCATTCTATCACCCTTCTGCTCAAGAGCAAAGTAGAGAAAATTAATACATTGTAAAAAATATGAACATGGTTTGGAGAGATGGTATCTTAGTTAGTGTTATTATTGCTGTGATGAAATACCATGACCAAAGCAACTTAGGGAGGAAAGGGTTTATTTCAGCCACAGTCCCATAGAACAGTTCATCATCAAAGCAGTGAGGGCAGAAACTCATACAAAGCAGGAACCCACAGTGGACTGGGCCCTTCTCCACCAATCACTAATTTTAAGAATGTCTTACTGACTTGCCGGCAGCCCAGTCTTGAGGCATTTCCTCAGTGGAGCTCCCTCCTTTCAGATGACTCCAGCTTGTGTAAAGCCAACACCAGTGGCTCAGTACTTAAGAGCACTTCCAGCTCTCTCAGGGGGTG
>NW_026068191.1:378954-435701 GCF_014885135.2 Alexandromys fortis
TGTGTGTCTGTGTGTATGCGCATGTCTGCGTGTGTGTGTGCGCGTCTGTGTGTATGCGCATGTCTGCATGTGTATGTCTGTGTATCTGTGTGCGCGCATGTGTCTGTGTGTGGTGTGCGCTAACAGGGAGGGAAGAAGGGTCAAAGATCAAACTGCTTTTTATTTTGCTTATTTATCTCAAACTGTTATGTTAAATAAGACTTTGTATGTTCTCACTTATTCACGACTTCAACTTTGACTATTTTATTTGTAGGTGCAGAAGAAAAAATCCTGATGGAGTTTCGGGAAGCTTGCCATATTATACCTCAAGATTTCCACTTGCAGGCCATGGTTCGGTCAGCTGGCAAGTTGGTTCTTATTGACAAGTTACTTCCAAAGCTTAAAGCTGGGGGCCATAAAGTTCTGATCTTTTCCCAGATGGTACGCTGTCTAGATATTTTAGAGGATTATCTGATCCAGAGGAGGTAAGAAATGAGTCATGATAAAATGTCTCTATATCTTCATAAAGCTTCAAGGATAGTTGTTGTGCAGTGGTAGAATGTTTGCTTGGCACATGCAGGACCTTGGCTTCTCTGCTTAACCACTTTTTCCCTCTTGATATCCACCCATCCTTACCAGGTACTTATATGAACGGATTGATGGGCGAGTTAGAGGCAACCTTCGACAGGCTGCTATTGACCGCTTTAGCAAGCCTGACTCAGACCGCTTTGTCTTTTTGCTGTGCACCCGTGCTGGTGGACTTGGTATTAATCTTACAGCTGCTGATACTTGTATTATCTTTGATTCAGACTGGAATCCACAGAATGACCTGCAGGTAAAGGAAATTATTTCCTTAAAAACTATGTGCTAATAATAATAATAATAATAATAGTAAGCCAGGCAGTGGTGGCTCACGCTTTTAATCCCAGCACTCAGGAAGCAGAGGCAGGTGGATCTCTGTGAGTTTGAGGCCAGCCTGGTCTACAAGAGCAAGTTCCAGGACAGGCATCAAAACTACAGAGAAACCTTGTCTAGAAAAAAACAAAAACAAACAAACAAACAATGTGCCTAATCCAAGAGATTTTTAATAAATCACGTTCTCTTAGACTCCTTTTTCAAAGAAGAGGAAATTATTTACCTATAGCTGGTAGCTTGGTCACGAGTCAGCTAACATCTGCAGGGAATCTAATACTGAATGTAGGCTGTAGGCTGTAGTCAGCTAACATCTGTAGGGAATCTAATACTGAGTGGAGGCTGTAGTTTCTGTTTCAGCTGCTGCTGTGGCACAAAGCCAATAACGGATGGCATGGAGGTGAATGGTCTGTGTTTCAGTCAGATTTCATTTATTATTCCTTTTCATGAGAGAGAGGCATACAAACTAGTTTGCAGAGGTGGATGTGGTGGCTCACATCTTTAATCCCAGGCAGAGGCAGGGGGTTTCTGTGAGTCAGGACAGTGTCTCCAAAAAAGAAAAGGAAAACGGAAGAAAGAAACAAAACTAGTTTGCTGACCCCTGTTATACAAGATGGGGCAGAAATTTCTTTCTGAAGTTTTTGGTTTGGGGTTGATTTCATGGCTCTTTATGAGTGTGAAGAACTAAGACTTGATATTATGTGCATCTTTGCTCTTTTAACCAGGCCCAGGCACGGTGTCATCGAATTGGACAGAGCAAAGCTGTGAAGGTTTACCGACTCATCACTCGTAATTCCTACGAGAGAGAGATGTTTGATAAAGCTAGCCTCAAGTTGGGATTGGATAAGGCTGTGCTCCAGTCCATGAGTGGTCGGGATGGCAACATCACTGGAGTAAGTCTGCAGATACTTTTGTGGGGGTCCCAGTAATAGAGGGAGATAAACAGCAATTGTTTTAGAGGATGCGTGTGTGTGTTTATGTGCAGAGAGAACTTGGAGGAACTGTGTGGAGTCAGTTCTCCTTCCCCCTCAGTTGTTTTAGAGGATGCTTGTGTGTGCTTATGTGCATACAGAGCTTGTTTTAGAGGATGCTTGTGTGTGCTTATGTGCATAGAGAACTTGTTTTAGAGGATGCTTGGGTGTGCTTATGTGCATAGAGAACTTGGAGGAACTGTGTGAGGTCAGTTCTCCTTCCCCCTCACGTGGGTTCTGGAGGTCAAGTGAAGAGCGCCAGGAATTGGATTGATGATCATTTTTTAAAGTAGAATAAAATGTCGACTATTCTTTTTTTTTTTTTTTTAAGATTTTTATTCTTGTCTTTTTTTTCCCCCCAGATTCAACAGTTCTCCAAAAAAGAGATTGAAGATCTCTTAAGGAAAGGCGCATATGCCGCCATAATGGAGGAAGATGATGAGGGTTCTAAGTTTTGTGAGGAGGACATAGACCAGATCTTACTGAGGCGGACCACAACCATCACTATTGAGTCTGAAGGGAAAGGGTCCACCTTTGCTAAGGTCTGTGGCAGATCCTCCGTGAGCAGGCAGAGATGGAGACAGCAATCTCCAGGATTTAAAGATTTTTAAGTACTTTCTAATTTCCCTTTGTGTATAAAAGATTGTAATTAACTTTATTCTGCCTTTATTTCTCCCTAGGCAAGCTTTGTTGCTTCTGAAAATAGGACAGATATTTCCCTGGATGATCCAAACTTTTGGCAAAAATGGGCAAAAAAGGCAGACCTAGACATGGATCTGCTGAATAGCAAGGTGAGCTTATCCCTCCTTTGAGCGGGGGGCTATATTGTAGAAGGCAAAGTACTTTCATTCTCTATTAGTTCCAACTCTTTAATGCTAATTAAAACTTATGGTAAAGGGGCTGGAGAGATGGCTCAGTGGTTAAGAGCGCTGCCTGCTCTTCCAAAGGTCATGAGTTCAATCCCCAGCAACCACATGATGGCTCACAACCATTTATAATGAGATCTGGTGCCCTCTTCTGGCACCATTCAGACATTCAGACAGAATACTGAGGATACTGTATACATAATAAATAAATAAATAAATAAACTCTTTAAAAAAAGCTTATGGTAGAATATTATATACAAAGTTTATAGAACCATTCTCTACCAAGGATACACCCTAAAGAAAGACACTTACATGTTGTCTTGGTCATTGCTCTTTAGCTGTGAAGAGACACCACAACCATGGCAACCTTTACAAAGCAAAGCATTTAATTGGTGCTTGCTTACACTTCAGAGGTTGAGTCCGTTAGTGTCATGGCAGGAAACATGATGGTACACAGGCAGACATGGTAGCGCAGAGTCCTTCATATAAGATCCAAAGGCTGCAGGAAGACAAAGACATGGGGCCTGGCTTGAGCTTTTGAAACCCTAAAGCCCACCTCAGGTGACACACTTCCTCCAACAAGGCCACACTACTACAGCAAGGCCTTGTGCTCTGATCCTTTCTAATAGTGCACTCCCTAGTGACCAAGCATTCAAATCTGTGATTCTGTGGGGCCATTTTTATTTCAACCACCTTTTCCTTCCTGAGCCTTGTAGATGGTTTTACATGCCCTAAACTCTTGAGTACTTTCGTAACTTACATTCAAGATTATGTCAGTTCATAAGTGACTTTGCCTGTGAGCAGACAAGAGCAATATCTCTCGCTCTCTATATAGAATAACTTGGTGATTGACACACCTCGAGTGCGGAAACAGACTCGACACTTCAGCACTCTGAAAGATGATGACCTGGTTGAGTTTTCTGATTTGGAAAGTGAGGATGATGAGCGGCCGCGTTCCCGAAGACATGACAGGCATCATACTTATGGGCGCACTGACTGCTTTCGGGTGGAAAAGCATCTCCTGGTATATGGGTAAGAATGCAACTTGCCGAGTGCTGACTGACTCCTGATGCTGTTGCCTTTCAGATTGGAGGATGTGTCCAAGAGGCAACATGTAGAAACACTACCTTTGAGGGAGCTTCTGTTTTCCACTTTCGGGATGATGGCAATTCTGGGAGCCAGGATAATATCACTGAATTTGAATCTCTCCAAAAATATATGTGTTGTTGCCTTTCCTGTTTTGTTAGTTGGGGACGTTGGCGAGATATTTTGTCTCATGGACGCTTTAAGCGACGCATGACTGAAAGAGATGTGGAGACAATATGCCGTGCCATCCTTGTGTACTGTCTTCTGCACTACCGTGGGGATGAGAACATCAAAAGCTTCATTTGGGACTTGATTAGCCCTGCTGAAAATGGCAAGACAAAAGAATTGCAGAATCATTCAGGTAATTATCAACTCCTACCCTTTTGTCTTTCTACAAGGTATTTAGTCCTTTTCAGTTGTAAGGGTTTTTCTCAATCCAAGTCTTTGATGTCTCCCCTTTCCCAGGTCTGTCTATCCCTGTGCCACGTGGGCGTAAGGGGAAAAAAGTAAAGTCACAAAGTACTTTTGACATTCATAAGGCAGACTGGATCCGGAAATATAACCCTGATACTCTGTTCCAAGATGAGAGTTATAAGAAGCACTTGAAACATCAGTGTAACAAGTAAGAGTGCTGTTCAGATAAGTCCTCATGAAGGCTTGCTACATTGTTGCTAAGGTGTCTCTTTCTCCCTTCTAGGGTACTGTTGAGAGTAAGGATGCTGTACTATCTGAGGCAAGAAGTTATTGGAGACCAAGCAGAGAAGGTGTTGGGGGGTGCTATCGCAAGGTAAAGTCCCTTTCTTTAACATTCACTCCTATATCTGTCCGTCCATCATCCATCCATCCACCCATCTGTCATTTATCTATCATCTATCTCCTATCTATCTATCTATTATCTATATCTATCTGTCATCTATCTATTCTATCTCCTATCCATCCATCCATCCATCCATCTATCTATCATCTGTTGTTTTGTGTTGTGGAGAGGAAAGGGATATGCCATGACATGCTTGTGGCACTCAGAAGACAAATTGCCAGCATAGTTTCTCTCTTGTGTGGGTTTCAGGGATTGAACTCAGGGTGTCAGGCTTGGTAGCAAGCTCCTTCACCTGCTGAGCCACTTTGCCAGCCTCTTTGTATTTATGTACTCTTTCATGATATTTCCTTCCTTGCTCCAGGAGTGACTGGTTTGCTTACTTCCTCCTATACTGTCTTTGAGATACCAGCCATTAAAGGCTAGGCTCACAACCAAAAATATAAGAGATATCTAATAATTAAAAATCTCTATCAGGTCTTTAGCACAAGTTCATAGAAATATGGCATAAGCATAATCATTTAAAGTAATGAATAAAGCAAGCAACCTTTAATAACCTTTTTTTTGGGGGGGGGGGTTTCGAGACAGGGTTTCTCTGTGGCTTTGGAGTCTGTCCTGGAACTAGCTCTGTAGACCAGGCTGGTCTCGAACTCCCAGAGATCCTCCTGCCTCTGCCTCCCGAGTGCTGGGATTAAAGGCACGCGCCACCATCACCCGGCTATCACTTCTATTTCTAACATTGCTTTACTGACTTCACATTTAGTGAGATTGACATATGGTTCCCAGTGGTGGATCAGCTGGAAGTTCCAACAGCGTGGTGGGACAGTGAAGCTGACAAGTCCCTGCTCATTGGCGTCTTTAAGCATGGTAGGTACCCTCTGCAGTACTGCTTTTCTGTTGAAGATGTGTCACAACCAGAAGTGCCTGTAACAGACTAGTTCTATAATGAAATGTTCAAGGAATTCCAGATAGATGGTTAAAGGCAGGGAGCCTCTCTGTCTTCTCTGCTCCCTGTATATTGTGGGATCTATATTAGGATTCTACAAGTCAAAGCAAGTTCTGTTAATAATAACCATACTTAATTTCAGTGACTTTTCTTGTGTCTCACTTGTCTAAAGGTTTAGTAGTCTGAGGTAGCAGTGAGTACTAATTTCTTATCAGGCAAAAATTGATAAGAAATTCCAGGCATTAGAGTCAGTGAATATTAGCTTTATCCTTTGATGCACTGGAATGAATTTTTTAAACATACTCTTTCTGTTTACTTCCTAAAATAAAGTTACTTAATTTACATGTTTTTTAGAAATGTAGTGGGCTAAGAAAAGTTGTGACAAGCCAAACATTAGGTGGTGCATCCCTTCGATCCCAGCACTGGAGTGCAGACACAGGCAGATCACGTGTGTCCAGACATTAGGTGGTGCATCCCTTCAATCCCAGCACGTGGAAAGGCAGACACAGGCAGCCAGGGCTACACAAGGAGATCCTAGTTAAAAAATTAATTAATTAATTAAAAGATGGGCATTTGATTTTCTAGCAAGACACAGAAGTTTAGAGTTTAGTATAAGTACTCACTGGGAATCTCTTTACTTTCAGGTATGTTTCTTGTTCTTCATTTGAGAATGTGTGATAAAAATCATAAATTATTAAGCTATTTTCTTCATTTCTGTACTAAGAAGAGTAATCTAAAAATTATTAAATGACTCTATAGACCAGTCACCTTAAGATGAGTTATATATTAAATTATTGTCAACCAGATGAAAACGACAAAAGTTATAAACACAGTGGTATTAACACCTATCCAAGTTAATATTTGTTATTCTGACCAAAGCCATAGTCTAATAATACTAACAGTATACAAAATAAGTACAGACATTGGAATTTCTTCAATCTGTGTCCCTTGTTCTTCTAGGCTATGAGAAATATAACACCATGAGGGCAGACCCAGCCTTGTGCTTCCTGGAAAAGGCTGGCAGGCCAGATGACAAAGCTATTGCAGCGGAACATAGAGTGTTAGATAATTTCTCTGATCTGGTGGAAGGGTAAGCATTGGTGGTGCCTTCACTTGGGTCTTGTGCTGATTCTACCTAACGCTAGCCTGGGCTGAATGAATGTTTTACTCTATTTTTGTTTTTGTTTTGAGGCAGGGTCTCATAGAGTTCTTTCATAGGTCTTTCTGACGGCCTGGAACTTGCTTTGTAGACCAGGTGCACCTCAAACTCAAAGATTCACCTGCCTCTCCCTCCCAAGTGCTGGGATTAAAAGCGTGCACCGCCAGACTCAGCCCATCACTGAGATTTGAGATGGTGGTTATACTCATGTGTGACAAGTTCTTACTAAAGAATTGGACTCTAGACACTGGCCTTAATCACACATTGTTGTAACTGCAAGTGAAAATCTGTGTTCTTCCCAGAAGGCTTACACAATAATCACAGTATAGCTGTAGTAACTGGGAAGATAAACTAATTCTATTGGTTCTCATAGGTTACTCAAGTGGCAGGACTTTAGACAGTTTGTCATTTCCCATGGTATCTGAAACTCTGGGGACATGTCCTGATGATGAGCTGCCATGCTAATACTGAGTCACCAAGTAGGGCAGTGTTGCCCTGGTTTGGGTGCCAGTGAGTTTAACAAAACTTCTCACATGGAGACCTGAGGGACATGTTGCAAGGATGGGTTTTGTTAAGGGCTCTCTATAAATTTCTGCATGAGCAAGACTATTGATGACTGACTACCTCTTCACTTTGGTTTGTAAAGGACTAACAAAAGAAATGTATTTATTGCAAATCATTCTATCACCCTTCTGCTCAAGAGCAAAGTAGAGAAAATTAATACATTGTAAAAAATATGAACATGGTTTGGAGAGATGGTATCTTAGTTAGTGTTATTATTGCTGTGATGAAATACCATGACCAAAGCAACTTAGGGAGGAAAGGGTTTATTTCAGCCACAGTCCCATAGAACAGTTCATCATCAAAGCAGTGAGGGCAGAAACTCATACAAAGCAGGAACCCACAGTGGACTGGGCCCTTCTCCACCAATCACTAATTTTAAGAATGTCTTACTGACTTGCCGGCAGCCCAGTCTTGAGGCATTTCCTCAGTGGAGCTCCCTCCTTTCAGATGACTCCAGCTTGTGTAAAGCCAACACCAGTGGCTCAGTACTTAAGAGCACTTCCAGCTCTCTCAGGGGGTGAAGATTTACTCACAATTCCCTGAAGATTCCATTCTAAAGTTTTCGACATCCATCCCAACAACAGGCAGGCACATAGTACACAAACATACATTGCTTAGGCACTCACACATACACATAAAATAAATCTTTGAAAAAACACAAACCATGCAAGATTAATAAATGGTAAATAGTTGTGAAGGAGGGAGAAGTAATTAAACAATAAAAAAAGTAAAGAAAAGGGAGTATGGATCAAAATATTTGACTTACTGCTAGCTATGGTGGCAGGTAGTCTGGAGGCTTGAAGCAGAAAGATGCTTGAGTCTGTCAGTTTAAGACTAGTCTGATCAACAGTTTAGTAAGATTTTGTCCCAAAAAGTTAGGACTACAGAGATGGAGAGGTGGCTCAGCACTTAAGAACACTAGTTGCTCTTCCAGAGGACCCAGGTTCAGTTTCCAGTACCCAAATGATGTCTAAATACCATATGTAACTCCAGTCCCATGTGTGCCCGGCACACCGCACATAATGCACAGGTGTGCATATAGTTAAAACACCCATACACATAAAAACCATTCTAAAAAATGCATAAAAGTGTTTTGTTTTTCCAAGTCAGGAAATTTTGATATGTGCTTTGTTAAATTAAAATTATTTATTCCCTCAGAGCGATTCTTAATATAAGCACAGTTTGAACCCTGGCCCCCATTCCCTAAAGCATGAGATTAAAGAGTAGTCTTTGCTGGCTTGTATGTTTGGTCAGATCTCCTCGTGATAGCATATATATTGGGTTTTTTTTTTTTTTTTTTTTTTTTTTTATTCGAGACAGGGTTTCTCTGTGGTTTTGGAGCCTGTCCTGGAACTAGCTCTTGTAGACCAGGCTGGTCTCGAACTCACAGAGATCCACCTGCCTCTGCCTCCCGAGTGCTGGGATTAAAGGCGTGCGCCACCACTGCCCGGCTATATTGTTTTATTTTCTTCTTTGTTTCTGAATAATTCTAGGATTGACTTTGATAAGGATTGTGAAGATCCTGAATATAAGCCACTGCAGGGTCCCCCAAAGGACCCAGAGGATGAGGTGAGAACTCCTTTAGAGTGTAGCTTTTATCTATTAGTAGGTTTTATCTCATTCTCTGAACCTTGAAATATATCATTCTAATTATACTTGAAGTGTGTTAATTATGCTAATGCATCTGTGTATGTGGGAAGTAAATAAACTTTTAAGAATGTAAACCACAAGTGCTCGCAAGGTGGCTCAGTGGTTAAAGAGCACCGACTGTTCTTCTAGAGGACCCAGGTCTGATTCTCAGAACCAGCTGTATAACTCCAGTTCTAGACACTGTGATTCCCATTCCTGGTCTGCACAGGCAGCAGGCACACGCACAGTGCACACACATGCGGGCAAAGCACCCATACACGGATAATAAACATCAGTCTTAGAATAGAATAACAATGTAACTGATGACAAGGATGACAGTGCCAGCTGAAGGACATGGGTGAGTTGGTTCGGAGGAAGTGGGATGCAAACTGGGCGTTAATAGGTGTTATTCAACAAATTCCCAATTCTGGAGTCTCACCATTATCAAGAACTAACTGTTTAGGTTCTACTTGTTCTTTTCTTTGGTTGCTTCCAAATTTTTGTGAGAGTTCCTTTCATTAGAAATTTTTCTTATCCCTTGGTGCCCCAGAAGGACATACACAAGAAAGTGATTTCAGAGTGCCAACTTCTCCCCTTTCACTCCCCTCTCCATCCTGTGGGGTGGATCTCCTTCTCTAGGGTGATCCCTTGATGATGATGGATGAGGAGATCTCAGTCATTGATGGAGAAGAAGGTAAATTCTAGATCAAACAGCCTATTTTTGTAAGGGTTAGGTTGGGGGATTTTTGACTACTGTCTTATGCTGGGATATCTAAAAGCTTTGCCTTTTCATGAGTAGAAACACAAGTATCATTTCTGTTCTTCTGTTTGTACCTCCTATTCATTCTGCTTTGTTTCCCACAGCCCAGGTGACTCAACAGCCAGGGCATTTATTCTGGCCTCCGGGCTCTGCCCTAACAGCCAGGCTCCGCCGCCTAGTCACAGCCTATCAGCGCAGCTACAAGAGAGAACAGATGAAGATGGAGGCCGCAGAGCGTGGGGACCGGAGACGCCGACGTTGTGAAGCAGCCTTTAAACTCAAAGAAATTGCAAGGCGGGAAAAGCAACAACGGTATAGCATAGCTAGGAGTTTGGACTGAGCTCTAAGTTTGTGGTCAGCTGTGGGCCTGTTCTGAGAAGTATGGCAGGAAGGATTTACTTGAATTCCCTAGACGGATCATCCTTTCTGCCTTTCTCTCAAACTAGTACTTAGGGTTTTGCTATGGGCTGGGGATACAGCTCAGTGGCACAGCCCTTCCTTCCATGTGCAGAGTCTTAGGCTCCAAAATCCCTTCTACTGATATTTTAAAAGAAAACCAATTCACTTAGGTTTAACAACCAAAATGATAGGAAGATGTCCTGTGTACTTGTTCTTTAAGACTCTTTTTTATTGTTTTTATTTTTTAAGTATCTGTGTGTATGTGTCTGTGTGAGTGAATGCCACTTGTTTATAGCTTTCCACGGAAGCCAGAAGAGAACATTAGAAGCAGGAGTTTCTGGCAGCAGTGAGCCACTCCATGCAAATGCTGGGACTAGAACTCTGGTCCTCTGCAAGAAAAGCAAGCACTCTTAACCACTGAGCCATCTCGCCCCTCTTTTTTTTTTTTTTTTTTTCTTCTGTGGCAATGTGGCCCCAGCTGGCCTGGAACTTAACAGGTAGACCAGGCTGACTTTGAACTCACAGAGATCTGCCTGCCTCTGCCTCCTGACTGCTGGGATTAAAAGTTTTACCATCATGCCCAGGAAAAAGCATTTTTAAAATTTCATTATGCTTGTAGGAATGATTGTTTTGCCTGCATGTATGTGTGACGTGTGTGCCTGGTGCCCAGCAAAGTCAGCAAGGGTTGCAGATACCCTGGAACTAGAGTAATGGATTGTTGTTAGCCGCCAAGTGAGTTCTGGGAACCAAACCTCTGTGAAAGAGTCAGTACTCTTAACCACTAAGCTGGCTCCTCAGCCCTTCCTTTCCCTTCCCTCCCCTCCCCTCCTTCCCTTCTTCCCTCCTTCCCTTACTTCTTTCTTTATTGGTTTTTCAAGGCACAGTTTCTCTGAAGCCTTGGCACTTATCTAGAAGTAGCTCTTGTAGACCAAGCTGGCCTCGAATTCACCTTTTTTCTTTATTTTATTAATGAAGATGGAATTCATTATGGAAAGGTTTTAGTATAGTTGTAAACAAAGGGACTGAGTGAGAAAGAGATGGGCAGAGGCATGATAACGAAAGGACCGTCTTATATACCCAGTGGTTGACCTTCACTTCATCTCACTGTGTGTTTGCCTAAATCATCTTCCCCTTCACTTGATAATTCTATATGTCACTTAGTTCCTCTCATTACCTCTTCTGGGCTTTGTTAGTTTTAGACTTAATTTTTGTATTTTCTAGTGTTCTAAATCAGCCAACATAATAATCGGTTTTCCTGTGTTGTGATCAATGGTTTAACTCTTCCTTCCTTAGGTGGACAAGGCGTGAGCAAACCGATTTCTATCGAGTAGTATCTACCTTTGGTGTAGAGTACGACCCTGACAACATGCAGTTTCACTGGGATCGCTTCCGCACTTTTGCTCGACTGGACAAGAAAACAGATGAAAGCCTTACCAAGTACTTCCATGGCTTTGTGGCCATGTGTCGACAAGTGTGCCGCCTTCCTCCAGCTGCTGGCGATGGTGAGATTGTAGGGTCTGTGGTAAATGGGGCTGTGTTGCTAACAGATCAGCCTTTGGCTAACTTCTTTTTTCACCTTTGTCTCTTGCAGAACCCCCAGACCCTAATCTGTTCATTGAGCCCATTACTGAAGAGAGAGCCTCGCGGACCCTCTACCGTATTGAATTGCTTCGGCGCTTACGGGAACAAGTTTTATGCCACCCTCTTTTAGAAGATCGGCTGGCATTGTGTCAGCCTCCAGGTCTTGAATTGCCCAAATGGTGGGAACCTGTCCGTCATGATGGGGAGCTTCTACGAGGGGCAGCCCGCCACGGAGTGAGCCAAACAGACTGCAACATCATGCAGGACCCAGACTTTTCTTTCCTGGCTGCCAGGATGAATTATATGCAGAACCATCAGGCAGGAGCATCAGCTGCGTCCCTGTCGCGATGCTCTACTCCACTGCTGCACCAGCAGTGTCCCTCACGCACTGCCTCACCGTCACCCCTGCGCCCAGACGCTCCTGTGGAAAAGTCACCTGAGGAGACTGCTGTCCAGGTCCCCAGTCTGGAGAGTCTGACTTTAAAGCTAGAAAATGAGGTGGTGGCTAGGAGCCGACTCGCCCCACAAAACTATGAAATGTGTGTAGCCTCTTCAGATACAGCCCCTTTGCCCCGGAGTATTCCACCAGTCAAACTGGAGGATGAGGAGGATTCAGACTCTGAGCTGGACTTGAGCAAGTTGTCACCGTCGTCCTCCTCTTCTTCATCCTCATCCAGCTCCAGCTCCAGCACTGACGAGAGTGAGGACGAAAAAGAAGAGAAGTTAAGTGAGTGCATGGAACAGGCTGTAGGCCCCCTCCCTACCCTCTGCTCCTTCCCTTTTAAAATGCATCCTCTTGAGAGTTCAGTTTTTACTTGATAAAATGTCATAGTACATCTATTATTTGTTGGGCCAAGTTCACATAGTACCATTCCAATTTAACACAATCATCTTTGCTCACACATGCTGTGTGTGATCTCTAGCTGCTGACCGGTCCCGTCCGAAGCTCTATGATGAAGAGAGCCTTCTGTCCCTCACTATGTCCCAAGATGGATTTCCAAATGAAGATGGAGAACAGATGACCCCTGAGCTGCTGCTGCTGCAGGAAAGACAAAGAGCCTCTGAATGGCCCAAGGTACCATTCTCCTATCTACACACGCAGGAGATGGTGTTGCTCCTTTGGTTTCTCCTTTGTTTAGCATTGCCTATGTTTCTATGAAACGCTATAGTTTATTTAAGGATGTGATAGAATTACTTCCTTTGTACCTGGTATAACAGTGGCATGACCGTGGAGATGAGGGTTGCATACTATTCAGACTCTTAAAGTATTTTTTTTCTGTCATTCAGGATCGTGTTCTGATAAACCGCATTGACCTCGTCTGCCAGGCTGTACTCTCAGGAAAATGGCCTTCTATCCGCCGGAGTCAGGAAATGACAACAGGAGGAATTTTGGGGCCAGGCAATCATTTATTAGACAGCCCCTCTTTGACCCCAGGAGAATATGGGGACTCACCGGTCCCCACCCCACGAAGTAGTAGTGCGGCTTCCATGGTAGAGGAGGAAGCATCTGCAGTCACCACAGCGGCAGCCCAGTTTACCAAACTTCGCCGAGGCATGGATGAGAAGGAGTTTACGGTTCAGATCAAAGATGTAAGCTCAGCATAGGCGTTGAGAAGTAGGGGAGGATGTGCAACTTGATAACTAACTCAATGACTAGAATATAGGACTTGGGAGGTAGGGCAAGTGGAGTACATGTGTAGACCATCCTACATAGTGAGACCACCATCTCAAAAAAAAAAAAAAAAAGTGGTAAACACTGTAAAAATCAGAGTAAACTTAGGGAAAATATTTTCATAAAGGAAGGATGAGCCTCCTGAAAATGAAATTAAAAGATATCATAGGTTGTTTAATTAGAAATCATTTTTTGGGGGGAAAATGAATTAAACACAAAACTTTCAGAAGGCTGAATTCTAGTTCTGAGCCTGATTGTTTAAGTGTGAAAATAGATTATAAGAATGCTGTTCAAATCACACCTGAAGATTTTGAGACATTAAAACAAAAAAATTATTCTAACTAAAATTGTTTTTTATCTTATATATGGAGATTTCTATTTTTCCTGGTTACCTAGCCTTATGAACCTTACTGAAAGGGAAAAAAAGTGTATTAAATTAGTATGTAATAAGAACAGTAGGATTTTACCCATAATGACCTGCTATGCTGATACTGGACAACAGTTCCTCGGTGTTTTAAAACTTAAATTAGCTGTTGTGATCAGCTGGGGGTAGGAGGAGCACAGAGCCAAACCCAACCGACAGATCTGCAACATAGGAGCTGAGCCAGTTTTAAGAGCCAGGAGGCCTTTCCCTGAGACTGTGTCCCCTAGGGACTACTGAAGCTACAGCTAGCTGGGCATGGTGATATGCACCTTTAATTTCATGTAGGAGAGAGGCAAAAGGATGTCTGTGAGTTCAAGATCAGCCTGGTCTACATAGTAAGCTTGAAGAAAGCAGTGGTTCTTAAACTGTGGGTCATGGCCTCTTTAAGGGGTTGAATGGCTCTTTCACAGGGATCACCTAAGACCAATGGAATACACAGATATTTACATTATTATTCATGACGGTAGCAAAATTATAGTTTTGAAGTACCAATGAAAATAATTTTATAGTTGGGGGTCAGCACAATGTGAGAAACTGTGTTAAGAGATCACAGCATTAGCAAGGTGGAGCACCACTGATACAGAGACCCTGTCTCAAATTAAAACAAGAAAGAGAAAGAAGCTACACCATAATGTCTCGCCAACATGACTGCTAAACATGAGCCAATCGAGGGTGAAGCAAATAGATATGCTCCCATGAGAGGGGCGTGCTCTCGAGGCCTCGCCCCCACAGTGACCGGACATCCAATACCAAATGTCAGCCCTGAGAAACTACAATTAGTGAAAAATGAGGCCATGAATTTGAAGGAGAATAAGGAAAAGTTTACAGGAGAGTTTGGAGGGAGGAAAGGGAAGAAGGAAATGATGTTAATATATTATAATCTAAAGTCTAAAAAAGTAATTTTTTAAAAATAGAACAAAAACTGCATGGGGGCTATTAGTTGAAGATAGGAAGTCTACGGAAAGGGTTTCATTGTGTATCTGATTTCTATTCTTTGGTCATCATTGAACCATAGGATAAGCCATTAGTCACAGTTTATTATAAGAACATCGATGTGATCTCTCGGGTGGGCGCTTGTCTCCACAGGAAGAAGGGCTGAAGCTAACATTCCAGAAGCACAGACTGATGGCTAACGGTGTGATAGGAGACGGACACCCACTGTTCCATAAGAAGAAGGGGAGCAGGAAAAAGCTGGTGGAGGTGAGCGGTAGGGAACCAATTGCCTCATGAAAAAACTACCTTGTGACTAGATCATTAGTAATTGATGGCATTTGGGATTGAGGTCCCATTGGCCCCGATTCCCTTCCCTCCCCACTCACTCCACAGAGTATGTGCTCATGGGGGTGGATTCTGGGTTTGCAGCTGGAGGTGGAGTGCATGGAGGAGCCTAATCACCTCGATCTGAACTTGGAGACCCGGATCCCTGTCATCAATAAGGTGGATGGTACTTTGCTGGTGGGTGAGGAGGCCCCTCGCCGGGCGGAACTGGAGATGTGGTTACAGGGTCATCCAGAATTTGCTGTTGATCCCCGATTTCTAGCGGTGAGTGGAGCTCCATCTAGCTAGATCTAAAGTCTCTTGGTATTTAGGTGTATGAGACCAAGAAATCATGCCATATTTTGTACCAGTTTCTGCATCTGCAAACTAAGAATGGGAACATCCAGTATTGTTTCCTAGAATTATTCTGAGATTCAAAACACTGTAATATCCAGGGACTTGTTAAAACTAATCCCTTACGAAGTGTTTCTGTCAAACAGACACCCTCCCCACCCCCGGTCTGGGGGCCAGAACCCTCTAATGGTGGTTTCCATGGCGACTGATTATGAGTTGTTTATTGTCAAACAGAGACTCCTCTAGGGTAATCAATTCTTTTCTATTGCAGTATATGGAGGAACGTAGAAAACAGAAGTGGCAGAGATGTAAAAAAAATAATAAGACAGACTTGAACTGTTTGGGAATGGAACCAATACAGCCTGCCAACTCTAGAAATGGGAAAAAGGTGAGAGCGTAGCACTTTGCTCCTGCTTCCTGACATGTCCTAGAGATTCCATGGTCACTGACACTTCCTTTCCCTCTGTATGGTTTGAGTAAAGTTACCCTGAGTTCAACAGAGAAACTTTATTTATTGGTGTTTTCAGCTGTAGTACTTTTGGTGTTAAAGGAAACATCAAGGCTCATCCTAAGACAAGGACTTTTTTTCAAGTCCTTTACCTCTTTAATAGTTGGGTGTTTTAAGCTCAGAATAGTGGTATATACCTTTAATTCTAGCATTTGAGAGGCAGAGGCAGGTGAATCTCTTGAGTTTGGTTTCACCCTGATCTACATAGAGTTCTAGACCAGGCAGAGCCACATAGTGAGACCCTGTCTCCAAAAAAAAAAAAAATACGGGGGGGGGGTGTTTTTTAGATTAAACCCACTACCTTAATATAGAATTAATTGGCTTGAGTAGTTGCTACTAAGAAAAATAATTATGGGGTTTCTTAATACTCAGGAGGTTGAGAATCATTAATAATATGTCAGTAATAGAAATAGCACAAGAAACCCCCCCTTGACCCCTTTATGACTGCTTGTCTTCATGTATGTCTGTGCATGGCGTACATGTCTGATGCCCTCAAAGGTCAGAAGGGGGTCAGGTTCCCTGGAACTGGAGTTGCCGACCACCGTGAGCTGCTATGTGAATGCTGAGGATCTGGTCTACGTCCTGGAGCAGCCAGTGCTCTCTCTCCAGACCCCAAAACAGATTTTTCAAATTAATACCAATTTTAATCAATGAGACTATTTCATACCAAACTTATAGACCATTTGGTAGATTAATTGTGCATCTTTTCTTTTTCCTACCGAAACATAACTCTGTAAGTTCCTTCCCTTAATCTATATAGTCTATATGTATATATGTGTGTGTATAATATATAATAATTATACTATAGATTGTGTGGACAGTTTTTTTTAGTTTTTTATTGAGCTCTACATTTTTCTCTGCTCCCCTCCCTGCTTCTCCCCTCCCTCTTCAATCTTCCCCCAAGGTCCCCAAGCCCCCAGTTTACTCAGGAGATCTTGTCTTTTTCTACTTCTACTTCCCATGTAGATTAGATCTATGTAAGTCTCTCTTAGTGTCCCTGTGTACAGTTTTATATGTTATATATTGCTGTGTGTAGTATAATATATACTATAGTTTATGATACATATATTATTATAGTAATTTTCAAATATAATGTTTAGATTTGATCGTGTACATTCAGTTTAACCTATCAACACTTCGGGCTGGTGGTAAAAGTGCTTCCCACTAAGCTAGCTAGCCTGATAACCTGTTCAATCCTCAGAGCACAGATCACAGTGGAAGGAGAGACCAACTCCATAAAATTGTCCTCAAGCTATCCCCAAACTCCTAGGCCACAGTGATCCTCCTCCCGCTATCTCCTCAATAGCCGGGACTGTAGACATATGTCTCCTTGCCAGGTGCAATTCTTAGTTCCACAATTCTTACCTCTTAGTCTAAAACTGGCAGTGATTCTAATGCTACATTATTCCTGAGACCTGCAGGAGTCTAGGCATTATTGTAATCATGTGTTAAATGTTCACTTTTCTGGGTTAAAAGGGTGTGTTCTACGTCAACTGTTAAGTTTGAATTTTAAGCCTTGAAATATCCAGAGACTCAGGTACCTATTGTATGTGCTTAATGTAGTTCATCCCATGTGGTGCTTGGGACAGTAGCAAAACAAAGTCTAAGGTAGTAGGTTCTAGCCTTATTGAGTATAACCAAATTAAAATATCTAGGGCAGGTATTTAAAATTAGGCCGAGGTAAGATTTATTTTTTTTTGTAGAGATTTATTTGCGTGTGCTTTTTGTCTTCCTCCCCTTTTATTTTAAGATAAATTCTCACTCAGTAGTCCAAGCTATCTTAAAAATAGCTGTATTCCAAGCTAGATGTCTTAGGCTGCCCTGCCCCTGTGTGATGATGCAGGACAACTGTTCATGTCCGTGTTGTTGTGCTGCATGTAAGATCACGTCAGGAAGCTGCTGGCCCTCTACACTCAGGACATTTCTCTGTGCCCTGTCTCACTCAGACCCTTGCTAGCTAAGGAAAAGCATTTGTGAAATGGCTCCCTGCGATGAAAGTATGATGTTATGTGAAGGGGAGAAAAACTTGGTCAAATATTGATTTCACCCTCTATCAGAATGCTTCAGCCAGTTAGTACAGCATTTCCTTCCCCCATTACCACCAGTCTGGCCAAATTGGACTGTTGAGCAATAATTTTTTTTTAATATTTATTTATTTATTATGTATACAATATTGTGTCTGTGTACATGTCTGCAGGCCAGAAGAGGGCACCAGACCTCATTACAGATGGTTGTGAGCCACCATGTGGTTGCTGGGAATTGAACTCAGAACCTTTGGAAGAGCAGGCAATGCTCTTAACCACTGAGCCATCTCTCCAGCCCCTGAGCAATAATTTTTGAGCTAGGTTTCTGGGTTGAGTCTTGTCTTCCTCTGCCCCACTCCTCCACTTTTTTTTTTTTTTTTCCCCAAAATCAGGTTTCTCTATGTGGACCCAGGTGTCCTGGAACTCTGTAGACCAGGCTGGACTTGAACTCACAGAGATCCACCTGCCTCTTCCTCCCAAGTGCTGGGATTTAAGGTGTGCGCCACCACTGCCTGACTTAACCCCCATCGTTTTACTGTCTTCTTTTGTTCCTTCCACACAGGGACACTATGCAGAAACTGCATTCAACCGGGTTTTGCCAGGGCCTATTGCACCAGAGAACAGCAAGAAGCGTGTCCGTAGGACAAGACCAGACCTTTCTAAGATGATGGCCCTGATGCAGGGTGGAAGCGCTGGGTCCTTGTCTCTGCATAACACCTTTCAGCACAGCAGTGGTAACCTACAGTCTGTGTCGTCTCTCGGTCCCAGCAGCACCACTTCTGCAGCTCTGCCGTTTATGCCGTTTGTGATGGGTGGTGCAGCAGCGTCCCCTCATGTAGACTCCAGCACCATGCTTCATCACCACCACCACCATCCCCACCCCCACCACCACCATCACCATCCAGGCTTGAGAACCACTGGCTACCCTTCTTCACCAGCTACCACCACCTCTGGTACTGCCTTGCGGTTACCAACACTGCATCATGAGGAAGAAGAGGAAGAGGAGGAAGAGGATGATGATTTATCTCAGGGCTATGAGAGCTCAGAAAGGGACTTCTCGCTCATCGATGATCCTATGATGCCAGCCAACTCAGACTCCAGTGATGCTGATGACTGAAGCCCCAGCATCCTCATTGCTGGGTGGCTGCTGGATTCTCTTCCTCTGGCCCTTGGACTTGGAAATGTGGGAGGGGCAGGGAACAATATGGGGAAACCCAAGACTTCAGGAGGTGAAAAGGAAAAGAAAAAAAAAAACTTGTACCCGATTGCTCCCAATTTTGAGAGGATTGGGTGGGCAGGGGAACTCCTAAAAAATAATAAATGACCACTTCCTCATTTCTGGGGAAGCAAAGGAGCCTAGAGCAGCTGGTGTGCTCGCCCTCCTCAGACACCTCCATTAACCACAGACTATGTAGCGTTGGCCCTAGCCGCTGGCAGAGCCTGTTCCTGGCCAAACTGTGGATACAGCTGGAGGGTCAGGAACTGTTACCTTCCTTCCCCTTGGCATTAATAAATTTAAGTTAATCCTTTTCCATTCTTTCCATGTTCTGTTTGCTCAAACACAATATAAGTACTAATTTTAAGCATGCTGAATAATTTAAACATCACTCTCCAACAGTTAAGTCGTTATACCACGAGTAGAAAAATCATTTGTAGTCCTCTGAAGGTATATATACACACACACATATATATATATGTAATCGTGGAATGTCTGCTTGCTAAAGCTAGGGAAATGAGCCAAGGTAAGGAGGTAAATGTTTTGAGTTGGGCCCCTCACTTTTTTTTTTTTTTTTTTTTTTTTGAGTAACTGAAACCATGCTTGGGGAAAGCCAGAGAATGCTGTTGTTTTTTATGCGCTACAGCAAAGGTACAGGCGGACAGAAAGGGTACTTGTCATAACTTGGGTCTCCAGGGGACTGGCAAAACCTAGAGTTCGGAGCCCCTCAATCCATTAGTTTTCTTCCATTCTACCAGTCAATCTATTAAAGGAAGCTGCCCGCTCGCACGCGGGTCCCGCTCTTTCTGCTCCCCTCCCACCTCCGCCTGGCGCTCGGGTCACGTGACGGCGGCAGACCCGCGAGCCGGCTCCGCGCCGTGCGTCCCGTTGACTTGTCCACTTTGGCGGCTTTCTCTCTGTTCCCCTTCCGCCCCACAGAGCTTCGACGCTATCGGGACCCGGAAGCGGAAGGGGGTATCGTGCGGTCGGTACTTCCGGGTCACCGAGAGTGCGGGATTCCGGGCCGAACGCGGGTGGTGGAGCTGGGACTTCGCGTGATTCTCGGAGCCCGACGGGAAGCGGCGTCCAGGGCTATGGCTGTGA
Source organism: Alexandromys fortis (assembly GCF_014885135.2). Lineage (NCBI taxonomy): Eukaryota > Metazoa > Chordata > Mammalia > Rodentia > Cricetidae > Alexandromys > Alexandromys fortis. The sequence continues at coordinate 399,180 of NW_026068191.1, forward strand.
CTCTGGACAAAGACGCTTACTACCGGCGAGTTAAGAGACTGTACAGTAACTGGCGGGTAAGGAGCCCGGCGTCCCCGGGAGCCCCACATCCCATAATAGCCCGCTTCCCGGCGCCCTTTTCCCCTCCGCCCGCTCCCGCCCGCCCGGCAGCGTCCCGCTCGCCGCGCCGCGCTGCGCCTGCGGGGTCCGCACGCGCCTGGCCCGCCCCGGTCCCGCCAGAATTACCGTCTGCGGGAAGGAGGGGCGCGAAGGATGTCTGCAGCTCTTGGCGCTCTCCGCCTGTGGGCCTCTGCTGGAGTTGAGAAATAGTGCTCCCGCGCTCCGCTGCTTCACGTTAGGCCCGGCGAGGGTAGTAGACCCGCGCCGGGAAATAAGAATAAAACTGGTGGGGTGCCTCAGACCTGGTTCCCATGTCGGCAGCATACCCGGGACACGTGTTCAGGAAAGGGCCGTGGAAGTTCCAGGGCTTCATCAAAGATGGGGCAGTTTTCCTGTTTAATAATCTCTCATAATTAAGAACTTATTTTTTTTGTTAGTAACTTGTTAACTTAACAAATGTTTTATTGATTGCTTATTGTGATGCTGTCTGAACGGTCTAACATAGGTCTGGGCTCTGAGCCCTTTTGAGTGAGGGAAAATACAACCGATAAAAAAAAAGAACCCGAAAATGCCCTGATAAAATATCAACTCTGGTTTTAGCGTTGTCTACTATCTTACTGACTGATCTCTACAGTCTAATCTTATGCCCATAATTCCAGGATTTTGGAGGCTGACGCAGGAAAATCACCAGTTTCAGGCCAGCCTGTACTTAGCAGTCAACTAGTCACCAAGTAAATAAAATTTATCATCTACTGAAGTTGGTTGTTACCTGCCTCTTATCTGAAAAAAAATGCCTGTCTATCTTTTAAGCAACATTCATTGCATACTGAAAGTAAAACATTCTCTGTCTCATTACTAAAAGCCATACTAAAAAAAAACTCTTCTGCAAAATTATATCTCAACAAAAAGTTTCTTTTGGTACTGAAGATTAATCCTACCACTTCGCACTTTATAGCGAGCACCATTCAGCTGTCTTCCCTACCCCTGTTCTCTGATATTTTCTAATGGTCGTTGCGTCCTGGTATGCTACATGGATAATCAGAAGCCCTTATTTCCACCATCAACCCTGAGATAATACACTTTTTTAAGTTTGTTTTTTATGCATATGGGTGTTTTGCCTTCCTGTATGCTTGTGCACCCCGTGCATGCATTGCCTGAAAAAGTCACAAGAGGGCATCGATGCCCTGGAACTGAAGTTACAGAAGGTTCTTTGCTGTTGTGTGGGTCCATGTGAACTCTGGTCCTTTAGAAGAGCAACCAGTGCTCTTAACCACTGAGCGCCTCCCCAGCCCCCGGGCGGGGATGGGGGGGTGGGAGGGGGATACACTATTGGTGGTTTCTGTAGTCTTAGAGTTCATTAAGAAATTTCATTTTAAGTCTGTTATAAATAACATGTTTCTTTTTTTTTTTTTTTTTTTTGGTTTTTCGAGACAGGGTTTCTCTGTGGCTTTGGAGCCTGTCCTGGAACTAGCTCTGTAGACCAGGCTGGCCTTGAACTCACAGAGATCCGCCTGCCTCTGCCTCCCAAAGTGCTGGGATTAAAGGCGTGAGCCACCACCGCCCGGCTTAATAACATGTTTCTTAATTATACTTTTTGTAACATGTCCTAACTCAAGTACAGCATCTCACATTTTTTAATTGAAATGCCTAACACATTAAGCCTTCATCTGAAAGTCATCACAAGCTTGGAGCATAAGTCTTTAAGTGGTGAGTTATGTATTATGTACATATGGTTTATGCACAAAGTCATCAGAATACCTGCTACAATGTCAGTGATGTGAATATGGCATTTGTCCAGAGAATAATCTTCTGAACTGATGTTCAGAGTATATATGATTCTTTTTTCTCTCAGATACTTTCAATCTGAAGTAAGTTAAATCTACAATTGAACTCATGGATATAGAAGGCTGATTCTGAGATTAAAAAAAATCAGTTCTGCCAAAGATTATAGTAGGTATGGGTGCCACTGCTTACATGTAGTTAGAGGTCAGAGGATAACTCTGTAGAATTGTTTCTCTTTATCCACCTTTATTTGGGTTCTGGGAATCCAACTCAATTTGGTAGGCTTGCACAGCAAGCATCTTTATCTACTGAGCAATCTCACCAGCCCATTTCTCATAATTCTTAAGACATTTGAATCTAGTCCAGTCTTACCTTTTCTATTTTCAATATTAGAGCTGCTAAGAATAAAATATATTTGCAGTACCTGTCTTGTTTTTGCTTTAGGAAGTATCAGGTGGTAATGATAGGTCATGAATTGGACTACAGGTTTGTCCTGTGGCTTTTCTGTTTATTGGGTACCTACTCAAAAGATTTTAAGCCTATTCTTTGTGATTGTTTTTAATCATTAACGTGATCTATACTACTTATGGGGTAGAGGGGAACAAAAATCCTGGATTTGTAGCTGTTTTGAGGAATAAGGGTTGCTGTTCAAGCACCTACTAATAATTTGAGAATTATCAGAACATCCTATGAATGAACTTTAGCTCCACCCACCTGCATTTTTTTCTTGAAGAATTACATAAAGTTCCAGAATTGTAGCTGTTTTGTTCGTGTATGTAGTCACTTGCCAGCCGTCATGCTGAGGTAATGGGTAGCTGTGACCCCGAAAGAAAAAAAGTCTACTACAGAGGGGATGTCTCGCCGGAGTATCAGATCGTCTGTGCTGCGTTCTGGCTTTTGCTGTCTTTTTCTGGATTTCCTCTGAGTAGTCAGCTATTTTCATGGTTTGAGAAGATTTTTTTGCAGGGGAGTGGGGTGTAGAGAGTTCTTGTATTACTTTCAGCAAAGCACTGAAAAAAACTCCATTTTTTCTGTATTTGTTTTCTGTTAGGGTCTGTGGCCTGGCGGGATAAGAAAACAATAAATCAGCCTGGAGGTGATGGCACAAATTAATCCCGGCACTCAGGAGGCAGAGACAGTGGATCTCTGAGTTCAAGGACAGCCTGATCTACAGAATGAGTTTCAGGACAGCCAGGGCTACACAGAGAAACTCTGTCTCAGAGATCCATGTACCTCACCCTCCAGGGTTCTGGGAATCATAGGATGTCACAGTGCTCGGCTACTGCTACTCCTTCGTTAGTTTTTGTTTTGTCGTGATGTTTGTGTTTATGGGTGTTTTGCATACATGTATGTCTGTCTGGATGTGCCCACAGTATGCATGCAGTCCCCATGGTGGCCAGAAAGAGACGTCAGATGTCCTGGAACTAGAGTTGCAAGCAGTTGTAAGCTACCATGTATGTTCTAGGAACCAAACCTGGGTCCACTGCAAAAGCAGCAAGTGTTCTTTTTGGCAGGAGGGGTAAATAAAAGCTTATGATTTTGTTGTCTTCAGCTTAGAAGTGGATCGCTTGGCCCTTTTCTCTTGTCTCCTCCCAGTTCAAAATGCTTGCATCTATCACTAGCCAACATTCCCTTAGATCTACAGTTGGGCTCAGTACTCTCAAATCTCAGCACAATCTTCTTTGTAGTTTTGGCTTTTTTTGTGGAAAATAAGCTTAGTCTGCCCACCATGGCCATTCCATTCCCTGTCATCAGGCCACTTTCTCTGGGCATAAGGAGAACCCTTGCCTTCTTATACTGTATCACTTTGTGGGGCTGGTACTTGCTACATTTCTTACAGAAAGTCTAGCAGATCTTAGGGATGTTCATTGTGTTTTTGTGAGTGCTTTTGGCACAGAAAGTGCAATAATCACCAAGCCATCTCTCTAGCCCCCAATCCCTGGTTTTTGTTTTTGTTTTGAGAACATTTTATCCTAACGTTTTTAAAGATGGGTAAATAGAATGTAAATTTATCAAGTCTTTTCATATCTTTAAAATGTGTTATTTTTTGTGGTAGGTAGCTTTCTACCACTCTTTTTTTTTAAAAAAAAAAAAAAGCAAGCTGAGGAAACTTAAAACGAGGAAAGGCTCATTGGGAGCTCCTGTTTTCAGAGGTTCTAATCTGTTGTTATTTGGTCCCTTTCCTTTTGGCATTGTGACAAAGTGTACAACACAACCAAAGAGGCGTCTCATCTCACAGTCCTGAAAAAGAGGAGGGATCAAGGTTACGACATCTCCTTCAAGGGCACCCCTTACCTAACTTCCACTAGATCCACCTCGCAGAGTGTCGTGGGAAGGAAATCAAGCCTTTGGCATGGGAGTTTTGGGGTGCAATTCATGATTCAAACTTTAGCGTTTATCTTTCTTTTGGATTTTTTTTTTTAAAGATTTTATGAGTACATGTGTCTGTCGTGTGTATTATGAGTGTATGTGTCTGCCGTGTGTATTATGTACCACTTGTATGCCTGGTACCCACAGAAGACAGGAGAGGGGGTCAGATCTTCTGAAAGTGGAGTACAAATGGTTGTGAGCCACCAGATAGCTCCTGGGAATTGGACTGTGTTCTCTGGAAGAGCTGCCGTTGCTCTTATTTGTTGAGCCGTCTCTCCAACCCACTTTGGGTTAATTAAAGAATTCAGTGGGCCATAGAATGGCTCACTGGGTTAAAGCATTCACTGAATAAGACTGACAACATGAATTTGATCCTCAGATCTTACCATGGAAGGAGAAGGAACTCTGAAAAGATGTTCTCTGATCTCTACAGATGTACCATGGCACACATTCCCCCATGCACGATGTAATTACGGGACCAGTGAGACAGCTTAATGAGGTACTAACTGTGCGAGCCTGACAACCCGAGCTCAGTCCCCAGAAGCCACACAAGTGGAGAAGCAACTCCATGAATTGTTTTCTGACATCCACATGTGCACTGTGGCATATGTACCACACATATCCACAGAAAATATAGAATTAAAATTTCAATAGAGACTTTGCCTTGGGGCACAACAATGGTTTACTCAAAGCTATCCTAGATTGGCCATACTTGGGCACTTTGCCACGGTTGAGCTGGTCCACCAATCCCAGCTGAGAGCTCTACAACTAGTCAGGGCCTGAAGAAAATGATCCAAAGTGCTCAAATTGCCAGTTTCAAAAAACTCATTGTTGAGGAAGCTGTGCAAAATGTTTGTTGACCACTGAAGTGGGGGTGTAGTGGTTTTATGTTGGAAAGATCAGAGGCAAGCATGACATTGTTGGTAAGGGTGTTTGGTTTATTATTTAAATATATTAGACAGTAAGCAGATCTGTCCATAGAAAATAATTTCAAAGGTGGATTGCCTTTAATCTCAGCATTAAGTAGAGGCAGATACAGGTAGATCTCAATGAGTTGCAGGCCAGCAAGGACTGCATAGTGATCTTTCCTTTTTGTTTTGTTTCCTTAGAGGTTGAAAATAATTTTCTACTCAGAATTTTGTCGCTCTTCAGGCTTTCAGTATTACTTTTGGAGAAAACCTGGTATTCCTTTTGAAATTTCATAACAGTGTGTGTTAGAATAGGTCCCCTTTACATTGATTTATGGGCCCTTTTAACGTCAAATCCATGTCCTGTAATGCTGATACTTAAGTTCCCTCTGCAGTTACTGCTTTATTGCTTGACATCCCTACCCAGTAATTTTATACCATTTGGGTTAAAACTGGCTTTTTTTTTGTTTTTGTTTTTGTTTTTGTTGTTTTTCGAGACAGGGTTTCTCTGTAGCTTTGGTGCCTGTCCCGGAACTAGCTCTTGTAGACCAGGCTGGCCTTGAACTCCCAGAGATCCTCCTGCCTCTGCCTCCCACGTGCTGGGATTAAAGGCGCCACTACCGCCCAGCTGGCATTTTTTTTTTTAATTTTACTTTTTATCTGTCTTATTTGTGCATTGCTCTGACTTATGCTGTTGATCTCTAGCAGCTCAGTCTTTATTCATAGTTCATGTGTTTGCTACATGCCACTACACGCCGCTGTACTCAGACCGCAGTGCAGTGCTGTTCAGAGTGGAGCTTACAGTCCGCCACTCAGTCCTATAGTCGCTTTCAGCTTTCATGGTTTTTACAGTGTGGAGGCGGTGGCACTGCCCTTACTCCCAGTGTTTGGAGTGGGTGGGTCTCTGAGTTCAACGCCAACCTCACCTACAGAAACAGCCAGGGGCTACAGATAGGGAAACCCTGTGTCTCAAAAGAAGTTGACGGCTCTTGATAGTGATATTACTGGTTGTATATTTAATGCACTATAGTTTTAGCATTGTTTTGGTGTCTCAGGGTGGGGGCAGGGACTCCTGGAATTCTCTTAACCATCCTCCTGCCTCTGTCTCCCAGAGTGCTGGGGTTATATAGGCATGCACTACCCTACCCAGAAAGCGTAATTATTTTTAAACACTCACTGGGACCTGGAGAGACAGCTCAGTACTGACTGCTCTTCCATAGGACCCAGGTTAGATTCCCAGCACCCACATGAAAACTCTCAACCAACTGCAAGTCAAGTTCCAAGGGATAATCTCCCTGTCTCAAGGCGGGGAAAGATCTCAGAAGAACGGTGACCTATACATACCTGTGATCACGGGTCTAGGTAAGTGGAAGCAGGATTAGGAGTTAAAAGTCATCCTTCGTTACATAGGAAAGTTTGAGGCCACCTGAGCTACATGATCCTGCCTAGAAGAGAAGAAAGGGGGAAACTCATTGTAAAACATTGTGTTTGTGTGCCTTTCTTTATGTGTGTGGGTGTTTCACCTGCATGTATGTCTGTGTACCAAGTGCATACTTGGTGCCTGAGGAGACCAGAAGTTACAGACAGTTGTAAGTTGTGGATGCTGGGAATTGAACCTTGTCCTCTGGAAAAGCAACCACTACTCCTAATCATCTGTCCAGCATTGCCACGCTTCTTTTCGGTTTTTCGAGACAGGGTTTCTCAGGAACCTTGGAGCCCATCCTGGAACTCGCTCTGTATCTGCTTGCCTCTGCCTCTGCATCCCAAGTGCCAGGATTAAAGGCATGCACCACCACTGCCTGGCCCGTAGCAAGAGTATGTTCGGTGTTTGCCTTGTGCCGTCTATGTACTGCCTAGCTTGGGGAGAGCATACTGTGCTGTTGATATAATAGTGATATCACCTAGTGCTTGTTTCTCATCAGTTGTACCCCTGCTTTATTTTTTTTTCTCTTATGGAGTCTTTAATGAAAGATTTTCAGCCCTGTCTTGGTTGCTTCCTATATGATGAATATGTCTATAGGCATACCTATATGATATCTCTCAAGTTTTGGCGATCTAAGAAACCAAAATGAAAGCCAAGTATGTTCGTGCATACCTATAATCCAGCACTTGGGAAGCTCAGAATGGAGGGTTACAAGCCATGTTGGCTACATAGTGGGACCTTGTTTTAAAGAAAAAAAATAGTCTCTCCACATTAACAATAAGGCATTAAGGCACTGTATGAACAGGGCCTCTCATCTGGAAAGAGGGGATTGGCTATGTTTATTCCATAGAGAACCAGCAAATGTCAGTATCTGTTTTATTTTGCATTGTTTTTTTCCTGGATTTAGGAAATATGTTCAAAGTTGAGCATTTTTTATTTTAGCTCATCTTGATATTTGTTTACAAGTATTGTTATCTAGAATACAGAATTTAATTTCCTGATAAATTAGAACATGTCTTCTGGGTGTAGTATCTCAGTTGAGCATTTCCAAGCACACTTAATGCTTTACTGGGTGGTTTCTAATGAAAATTAAATTATTTTGCAGAGGGATTAGATCAGAACTCCTGAGAATTGGAGATGTGTGACCCCTATCAGCCCTGTTCTTATATACGGACCCCATCCCCCCTTCTGTGGTACTTAGTATTTCCTGGATTTCTATGAGACCTCTTACCAATTTCTTCCCAGTAGAGGGCTTGTTTGTACAAGTGTAGTTAGTTGAGCTCTGCTTGCTCATTTGCTGTTGTTCTTTTGAAAAACTATTAAACTCTTTACATTATTTTTTAAATGATAGTGTGTACCAATATAAGCACAAAGTATGTCACATGTCAAAAATAAAAATAATGTAAGTGCCACTGTTTTAACAAATTGTAGTGTTAGGGACCAGCTCAAGCATATACATTCCTAATGTGACCAAGAGTAAAAGAAAACTGGAAACTGTCGCTTTTACTCTGAGTTTGACTATTTGAAGTCATACCATTTCCTTTTGAGCTGTATAGGTTTTCAGAACTAGATACACTGTATTTATTTTGTGCTGGTTATATATGGTGACTAATATATATATATATTATATATATGATGACAGTAATGTTACCTTTCTGGTTTGCAATGAGAGTTTTAGTTAAGAGCCATTTTAGTCTTAAAGAGAGAAAATACTGATATAATGATTCCTGGGAGCTGTACATTATTACAATAACATTAACTCTTGTGATTCTCAGGACAACACTTCAGAAGATAAAGACTAGAGTTCAGAAAGTTTAGGTTAAAATTAAGTGGGTTTAAAAGCCAACAGTCTGATCTTAACGTTTGTCTAGTACACATACTATTTCTCTAAATATAGACTATACAGCAGCAACAATACCCATTTCTTGGAGTTGCTGAAAGAAATTATTCAGGGTACTGAGGTAGAAAGAGCATGAATTCAGGGCCATTTTTAGTTACATAGAGAAACCTTGTCTCAAAAGAAAATAAATTACTAGTACTAATATCATATCTGATAAAGCTTGTCAGAGATTCTAAGACTTAATAAAACTTTTCTAATGAGTTTTTAATAAAACTTAGCATGTGTGGTTTTGTTGGATTTTAACATCAGGAAGATGCACGTTGAATCCCTGTTCCAGTTACGATGCTATTATCAAAAATCAGCATGCCGGCTACAATGGGAGGAAAGGGAAGCCTCAGGTACTGTTGGTGGGAATGTAAATTAATGTGGCCATTATGCAGAACGATACCAAAGATCTGCCATGCGATACTGTTAGCCTTGCTCTCAGTAGTTAGCAAAGTAAATTAAAGCTGTGTATCCAGGAGATACCTTGTTTGTTTGTTTGTTTGTTGTATTACTGTTCACAGCCCCAAAATATGCAGCTAACCTACTTGTCTGTCCAGGAATGAATGCATAAGACAAATATGGCACATAAACACAGTTGACTATTGCTGCACAGAATGAGCCAGGTGTGGCAGTGCACACCCATAGTCACACTCGGTTCTAGAGGTGGGAAGTTCAAGTCTAGCTACACAGCAAGCAGTGTTTGTCTTTAGAAGACACCAGAGGCTAGAGTGGTGGCTCAGAGACCTGGAGTTTGGTTTCCAGCACCCACATCAGGCAGCTTACAACTACCTAGCTAGCTCCAGGAGATCTAAATGTTATTTTAAAAGAAAATAATTAAATTCTATCACAGAATTGTTTGATTAAAGGTCCACCTGAAAAATGAATAGTGCCAACTGGTTCAGAAGGGCAGAGGGATGAGGACAGAGGAAGGGTGGGTAACCAGTACCAAACACAGAAGGGATACGGTGGTATGTCAGTCAGAATACCTGTTTCTATTTTAGGAAGATATAAAAAAGAAGAAATGTCAGAAGCCCTATGGGGAAGCCATAGTTGCCATTGTTTAGTTGCTGTGGAACGTTCCAAGAGTGGTTAGCAGTCAGAAGACTGACTCCTGCAGTCATGGTGATGTTTCCGTATCTGAGTACATTAGGAGGGCACTGAACCGAAAATGGGTGGCTTTAGTTGTGTGTGAGTGTATCTCAAAGCTGAGTCTCTAAAAGAGGTGACTTGATGGTTGTTGTCAAGCAGGCGTGCACGTCAGGTTTCCTGCTATTAGGAACTTTGTACCTGAGGCAGATACTGAAATCTATATTTCTGTTACTAGTGTGTGAAAAGTAATAAGGTTCTGGGAGGTGCAATTTTTCTGCAGGCATGACCTGACTTCAAATCCTCAGCACCTACATAAGAAAGTCACCAGAGACACACATGCTCCAACTTCAGCGTTGGACCACAGATCTCAACTCCTAGCTAGTCAAATGACAAATTTCTGGTGTAGTGAGAGACCCTGTTTCAAAGCAGAAAGACAGAGCAGTAAAAGATGTCCCATACCCTGCTTTGGCCTCCAGGAACACATACATAAAGAAAGTAAGTAAATTATCCTCTCTTTTCAGAAAGGAGAAGACGAATATGCCAGTATTGATGCCATTGTTGTATCGGTGGGGGTGGATGAAGAAATTGTGTATGCCAAGTCAACTGCCTTACAGGTAAGAGGCTTACAGCATTCAGTTCCTGGGTCTAGTGCGCAGCTCAGTAGTAAATGTGCTTTATGTTTGGGAGGCTCTCGGTGGTCCTCACTTACAGGTTGGAGGAGGTATGGAATATCTTCCTCGCCACATACGTTTCCATTGTCTTTAGCACTGAGTAGAATCTAAGGAAAGAAGGTGTGTGTAGATGAACTGTATTTAATTATATGTAAGAGTGGGTTAAACAAAGTGTTTTTCTTATATACAGTTTTCAGGAACTCAGGCTGTATCCAGCTTCCTACTATTCCACTTTGCTCTTGATATGAAATAGCTGCTAGAACTTTGGTCATTCTTTACTCTAAGCAGAAATACAGAGAAAGGAAAACTAGCAACCTTCCTGTTTTAAAATGACTTACGTGACGTCTGACATAATAGATATAGTTATTTCTTATTGGCTGAGATATAACCCAGTAGCCAGCTGTATCATGGCAGAAAGGGTCAGGAATAGTTTTGCTGTGAATGAAGACATGAATAGTTGTGGTCAGCTGCGGTCTCCAAGGAGATGGAATGAAGTGCTGTCGCTCATGCTGTGTGTTTCTGTTCTGAGCAGTCAGGTAGCTCCCATGGCATAGGATTTCTGGAACTTAGCTTTCCTGAGGCCTAGACACCCTTCATTGCCAGGGAAACATAAATGAAACACAAAATTGTCCAAATAATCTGATATTTTTTACAGTAAACTTTTTTGTTTGGGTTTTTCATTTTTTGAGACAGGGTTTTTCTATATAGCCCTAGCTGTCCTGAAACTCACTTTGTAGACCAGGCTGGCCTCAAACTCACACAGATCTGCCTGCCTTTGCCTCCCGATGATTTTATGTTCTTAACTATGAAATATTTTGTGCATATAAGAGCAGATGGAATCCTATGTCTCACATACACACCGTTCAGCACTTACTATTCAACCCTTGATCCAGATTCTTTTATTTGTATCTACATCAAAGCTACTCCATCCCAGATTTTAAAGTTAACCCAGATGTGTTAGTTTATCCAAAAATATGTTTATCTATAATGCTTTTGTCATTGTTGTTTTTCCATAGACATGGCTCTTTGGTTATGAGCTAACTGATACAATCATGGTCTTCTGTGATGACAAAATCATCTTCATGGCCAGCAAAAAAAAAGTGGAATTTTTGAAACAGATTGCCAATACTAAAGGCAATGAGAATGCTAATGGAGCCCCTGCCATAACACTGCTCGTCAGAGAGAAGGTCAGGACCAGTAAATGTTGTTTAAAATGTGGGATAGAATGTTAAGCATTGAGCACAAGTGCCTTGGGGACTTATAAAATGCATGAAAAGAAGGCCAGACGCAGTGAGTGTTTAATCTCAGCACTTGGGACACAGATAAGCAGGTCTCTCAGAACAAACAAAAAGTAAGAAAGTTGTAGCTTTAATCACAGTGCTGAGTCTTCAATTGAATGGGAAGAAAGGAGCTCTGGAGCTCTTAGCTTGGCAGCAGTGGAATGAGCTGTAGTTTGGTGAGTAGTACTAACTTGACCTCTTTCTGAGGATGCAGGTTTTTTTCTATTACAATAACGAATTAGAGCTCTTAACCTAAAAGTCCTTAAAAAAAAAAAAAAAACTTAGATGTGCTCATTTCTCAGAATGTTCTGTATTTGAGTTTTCTTTGTATAAAGAAAGAGAATAGTCTTGTCAAAATACCCCCAAAAAATGTCTGTCAGTATTGGGCATGTGATAATCTGCTCCGAAGAAATGGGTGGGGCTCAGAAAACGCATCCTTTCCATGATTTAGATTATTACTCTCTGGGCTGGAGAGATGGCTCAGTGGTTAAGAGCATTGCCTCCTCTTCCATAGGTCCTGAGTTCAATTCCCAGCAACCACATGGTGGCTCACAACCATCTGTAGAGAGGTCTGGCGCCCTCTTCTGGCCTTCGGGCATACAGACAGAATATTGTATACATAATAAATAAATAAATATTTAAAAAAATAGATTATTACTCTCTGCTTGTTGCTAGGTAGAAAATAGAAGTCTAATTCTTCAATTAACATTTCCTTTCCTGTGGCATTGATAGAACGAAAGTAATAAGAGCAGCTTTGACAAAATGATTGAAGCCATTAAAGAAAGCAAGAATGGCAAGAAAATTGGAGTGTTCAGCAAAGACAAGTTCCCAGGAGAGTTCATGAAGAGCTGGAGTGACTGTCTCAACAAAGAGGGCTTTGACAAAGTAAGGTTCTCCAGGGAGGAGCACACTGAAGGGGACACAGGAGGCAGCGTGGGCTTCCCTCACAGCAGAGGGTTTTCATTTGGGAAAACCCATGTTCGTTCTTCACAGTTCTGATTTTCATGTCCTTTGGCTAAGTCAAATTCCTGTTTAATTTTCCTTTAGAAGATAAGGCATTCAGAAGTGGTGCGGCCACATTAGGTAACTCACATTAGATAGCTGAGAAGAGCCGGGCGATGGTGGCACACGCCTTTAATCCCAGCTCTCGGGAGGCAGAGGCAGGCGGATCTCTGTGAGTTCGAGACCAGCCTGGTCTACAAGAGCTAGTTCCAGGACAGGCTCCAAAACCACAGAGAGACCCTGTCTCGAAAAACCAAAAAAAATAAATAAATAGATAGCTGAGAAGAATCTCTTACTCAAAAACTGTTTTGGATTCATCTTTCCCTGCCTTCCTGCCTTCTCCAACCTAGAAAGATAAATTTATGTGTTCAGTAGTACATTGGCTTAATGTCTCATATAATGCACGTGTGTCCTAAGAGAGGCGTTTTAAGTGTTCATTCAGTTCCGGAAGAGAGTGAGCGTTCTGAGGCATGCATTGCTGGGGGATGTGTCTGGCAGTTAGAGATTCACCACTTTGCCTGCAGGTAGATATCAGTGCTGTTGTGGCGTACACCATCGCTGTGAAGGAGGATGGTGAGCTCAACCTGATGAAGAAAGCAGCCAGCATCACCTCTGAGGTCTTCAACAAATTCTTCAAGGAAAGAGTCATGGAAATAGTGGATGCAGATGAGGTAATGAAAGAGGGAGGCTGTGTTGATGAAGTAGTACCGAGTCTCTGCTCAGCTTGGACCACATTTTCAAGGTTTTTGTTTTACTTCCTTTGAAATTGGTAACTCCTTCAAAATAAGTAAACATGTACTGTGGTTCATTGAAACTGTTATTTTACTGGAGAATCCTGGAAAGCTATGAATGCCACATAAGCTCCACATTTCTTTCGATATCAATATACCGTCTGGTGTGTACACCATGTTATTATCAACATGTGCGTGCTGTGCCTTCAAATGACACGTTCTACTTAAAATTGTGTGTGCTGCCCTCCAGTGAGTGTTACTGTATTTCTGCATACTCTAGAAAGTTCGGCATAGCAAATTGGCTGAGTCTGTGGAAAAGGCCATTGAAGAGAAAAAATACCTAGCTGGGGCCGACCCTTCTACTGTGGAAATGTGTTACCCTCCCATCATTCAGAGTGGCGGCAACTATAATCTCAAATTCAGTGTGGTGAGGTAAGTATGGAAACTTCATAATACAGTGGCCAGGGCATTTTAACCTGTTTTTTTTCTTTTGACTTTTTCAAAAAGCAAGAGACAGAATAACTAATTTGCTTTACATATAATCATGTATATGTGTATTTCATTGCATCTTACATTAGCAGTTGATAATAAATATTTTTGTCCAAATTCTTAAATAATGCTAGATAAGGGGGAGAGATAGTTCATTGGTTAAGAGCACATATCTCTGCTCTACCGTGAGGACTACAGTTGAAATACCGCTACCTACAGCAGACAGCTCCAAGAGTCAGGGGCCTCCCAAGTCCAAGGCCAGCCAGAGTTACAGAGAGACCCTAGTGGGCAGTGCTAGAAAATGCAAAACAAACTGAAAGAAATTGAAAGGGTAGGTATACCATCAGCTAATTTATTTAATATTAAGACCTACTGTGAAAAGGGCTCTGCTGGGACCGCAGTTCAGTAGTAGAGCACTGGCTTGGGGTGTCAAAAGGCCTCAGGTTTGAGCCCCAGCACCACCAAACACAAACACATACAGAAAAATTATAACTTAAGGTCATAGAGGACCAGAATGTAAGTAACTTCCCAACACCCATAACATGCTGTCTTTCCGTTTTATACTGCAGTTATTATCTCCCTGGATTTTAACCTAAAGTCCGGGTCTCTAGTCATACGTGACAACTATAAGTGGTGTGTCTAGGGTGGAAGGGGTTACGTCTGTTCTGTTGGGAGTGTGGGTGTTGAGCGCCGGTGCTGCTCTGCCGGATTTGCTGATAAAATGCTTTCTTGTTTTGTTCCCTAGTGATAAAAATCATATGCATTTTGGGGCCATTACGTGTGCCATGGGCATTCGCTTCAAATCTTACTGCTCCAACCTTGTTCGCACCTTGATGGTTGACCCTACTCAGGAAGTTCAAGAAAATTACAATTTTTTACTCCAGCTTCAAGAGGAGTTGCTAAAAGAATTAAGACATGGTAAGATTCCAAAGAAAGGCTGGTCTGGAGGTCCTGGCTGTTTCATGGTCCCCCTGGATCTGGGATTCTGAGTAATGGTTTTTAGGGACTGAGGATGTAGCTTGTCTAGATTGTGCAGGGCCTGGATTTCATCCTTAGCACAGCCGAAAGAGACCAGCTTCAGTTCCCAGCACTACAAAAGAAACAAATGATTATATGCTTTCTGTTTTAAAAATTCAGATTCCTAATTCCTGTCATGGCAGATACTCCTCCTTTCACACTTTGAAAAACGCTACTTTAAGGGACTTAGTAGGTAAAAATAACTTCATTACATGATGTCATTTTGTTGTCTTACACTGAAAAAATACTTAATGTCTCTTTTCTCTCATTAGGCGTAAAGATATGTGATGTGTATAACTCTGTCATGGATGTGGTGAAGAAACAGAAGCCAGAGCTGCTAAACAAAATCACGAAAAACCTAGGGTGTGTTGCAGTGTTGTGCTGTGTCTAGCAGTCAGCCTGTATTCTTAAGACTGGTCTCTCTAATGTTTGGGAGTATTTGATTGTTGTTATGAGACGGGGTTTCCTACAGTAACTCACACTGACCACCCAACTCCTTCCAGCCTGAGCTACACAAAACTTCTCAAGAACTGGACCTGCAGGCGTGTGCCATCAGTTGTCTAACCAGTAGTTTTGTTTGTTTTCCTTTTGTCACCAGTATTTTACATGGGCACGTTGGTGTGTGCCAAGCAAATGTTACCAGAGAGAGAGAAAGAGCAATTAAATGGCTCTAGGATGGCCTACTGGATTTATTCTGAACTTGATACAGTGTTTTACTGAGTAAAACAGAGAGCTCATGGGAACCAGTTCTAGACGCACTCTTCGCTGTGTGTGTTCTTCCTGGACTCGGGCTTATAACAAGTCCTATTCTACTGAAAAACTGCCTCTCAGTTCAGTCTCCTCTGTATTATTTATAGAAAAACTCTTTTTTTATTTAATGGTACATTAAATTTTAAAGCTAAAAATATTACTGTATGCTAATATTAAATCTCTATAAATGTTTTGTGAAGTGATTAGGAAACTTTTGAGCTTTTTTATTTTTACATTTACGTATGTCTTGTGTCCTGTCACCGGTGTGCATGTGAAGATCAGAGGTCACATCTCAAAGCAGTTCTTTTCTCTCCTGTGGATGGGCACTTACCGAATGAGCCATCTCACTGGGCCTGGGAATTATTTTTTGATAATGGAATTATATAACATTTAGAGGCCTAAAACTGTCTTCTTTGTTTTGGGGGAATTTTTGGTTGGGATTTTGGTTTTTGCATTGTTTTTGTTTGTTTGTTTGTTTGGGGTTTTGGTGAGGATTTTTTTAATTTTTTAATTTTTTTTTTTTTTTTTGCTTCGTTTTGTTAATTTCTTCCTTTACTAATAGAGCATCAAGGGTAGATCACTTTTACTTGTTGGCCTGCTTTATCTGAAAGTTGGAATCACATGTGGGCCATATTACTGATGTTTTAACCTGCTTATATTTTTCTTTGTTTTCAGATTTGGGATGGGAATTGAATTCCGTGAAGGCTCTCTAGTAATCAATAGTAAAAATCAGTACAAGCTGAAGAAAGGTAATTTGAGTGATTCCCTGTTATTCCTTTTCTGTATAAATTTTCCTTTTCTATACCCTCTGTGGCCACTGACTGTAGCCATTTTGTTACTTTAGGAATGGTTTTCAGCATTAACCTGGGATTTTCAGACCTGACCAACAAAGAAGGGAAGAAACCAGAAGAGAAAACCTATGCCCTGTTCATTGGTGACACAGTGCTTGTAGATGAGGTGTACTATCTTTAAACTTTCCGTGTTCACAAACTGATCTTTGAAGTCTGTCGTGGGCTCTGGTACTTCTGGTCTTTGTTAATGGCTTCTATGTGGGGAAGTCCATTACATAGACTTATTAGAACAGTTGGGAATAGAGACTCTGGCCCAGACACGTGGGTGTTTTAAATCAGGAACTAATTCTAATACTGAAACTTGCTTTTTTTCATGTTCGTTTGTATGTGTGTATGACTCTGAGTGTTGGCATACATGTGTGTACACATGTACCCACAGAGACTAGAAAGGGGGCGATGCAAGTTGTCTGTAGTTTTAGAGTCTATTCTGGACCAGACTCAGGCTGACCTTGAACTCCTAGAGATAGACCTGACTGCCTCCCGAGTGCTGGAATTAATGGTGTACCCCACCACTGCCCAGTGTAGAAGGAGCTGTGAGCTGCCTTCCTGCCGCCCGGCTCCTGGCCACCAGCTAGCTTATGCTCCGAAATAATTACACGGAAACTGTATTCATTTAAACACTGCTTGGTTCCATTATATCTAGCCTCTTCTTGGCTAACTCTCATATCTTGCCTAATCCATATTTAGTAATCTATATAGCACCAGTCTTACTGGGAAAGATTCAGCATGTCTACCTGGTGGCTTGCTTCATCGCGTCTGCCCTGGAGAGGAGAGGCATGGCGTTTGCCTCACTTCCTCTTCCTCCCAGCATTCTGTTCTGTTTACTCCACCCACCTATGTTCTAACCTATCAGGCCAAGCAGTTTCTATATTAATTAACCAATGAAATCAACAGATTGATACATGACACTCCCACATCAGCCCGGCACTCACCCAGCTTTTTTTATGGGTTCTTCATTGAATTGTTCTCTTCCTGTGGCTAGCCATCTCATCAACCCCAAGTGTTTGTACATGGATGAGTGCCCGTGGATCCCTGGAGCTGCAGCTGCAGTTGCAGGTTGCCTAGCACGTGTTGGAACTGAACTCAGGTCTTACCTGTGCGATAGCAATATGCACTCTTAGCTGCTGAGCCACCTATTTTAAAGTCAGCCATTGCTCAGATTATAGTTCCTGAAGAGAAACAGGGAGAGGAAGAACTATTTGTTGTTCTTAGGATCTCTGTGAGTTTGAGGCCAGCCTGGTCTACAGAGTGAGTTCCAGGATCGGCTACAAAGCTACAGAGAAGAAAAAAAAATCTTTTAGAATCTAGAAAGTTCAGCCGGCTGGTAATATCACACACCTTTAATCCCAGCACTTGGGAGGTGGAGGTAGACAGATCTCTGAATTTGAGGCCAGCCTGGTGTACAAGAGCTAGTGCCAGGACAGGCTCCAAAGCTACACAAAGAAACCCTGTCTCAAAAAAGCAAAACAACAACAAAAGAAGAATCTAGAAAGTTCTTGATATTGCCCAACTTAGTTAAGAGCAAATGTTAAAGGTCTAAATTCTTCTGTATTCTAGGATGGCCCAGCCACTGTTCTTACTTCGGTGAAAAAGAAAGTAAAGAATGTGGGGATCTTCCTAAAGGTGAGAAAGCCCTAAATGGTTGTTAGAGGAATCTGAGTGTAATAGAAGAGTTAAGCAGCCTCAGCTTTTTAAAAAGCAGTAAATGGTATTTTTATTATACCTTGTTCAACAGAATGAGGATGAAGAAGAGGAGGAAGAAGAGAAAGATGAGGCAGAGGATCTTCTGGGAAGAGGTTCTAGGGCAGCATTACTGACAGAAAGAACACGGGTAAGTTTACCATTTTAGATCACATGGGCCATGGAGTAGGAGATGCTAATGCATCTCTGTAATCCCAACATTCAGCAGGCGAGGCGAGAGAATCCCCAGGTTAGTTCCTGCTAGGGCCGCGTAGACGGTGCAGGCCAACCATGGAGGCATTAGGAGACTGACTAAAACTGTTGTACATGTGCTCCACGTGTCCCAGTGAATTGATTGTCACTTTCCTAGAATGAAATGACTGCAGAAGAGAAGCGGAGAGCACATCAGAAGGAACTGGCAGCCCAGCTCAACGAGGAAGCCAAGAGGAGGCTGACGGAGCAGAAGGGGGAGCAGCAGATTCAGAAGTAGGCGTCCACGTGGAGGAGGCTGTTATCTAAAGATACGTAACTGCCGAGGTTTCTCAATTACCTTTTGTTTTGTTTCTTTAACCCCACTCCAGAGCTCGCAAATCTAATGTATCCTACAAAAACCCATCTCTGATGCCTAAGGAACCACATATTCGAGAAATGAAGATCTATATTGATAAGAAATATGAGACTGTGATAATGCCCGTGTTTGGCATTGCCACACCCTTCCATATTGCCACAATCAAGGTACCAGTACTCCCTGGCCAGGTGTCCTCATTGTGTTTTCTTTAATACTCTCTGCTCTGCTCTCCACCCTACACTCTGCTGCTGCCTTCCTGCCTCCTTTGTCTCCTGCTCTTGGTGCCCCCCCCTTCTAATTTTCACTTTGTAGGAAATTAAATTAGTCCAGAAAGATGATTTTCCAGTTATTTGGTTTCTTAATTTGTTTGTGTTTCATATGTTTGAGTATGTTTGTGTGGGGGCATATAGGTGCATGTGCCGTAGGTCAGTGTCCAGTGTCTTAACCCAGGCTCTCTCTCCCACTGAGCCCTGACTGAACAATTGGCTAAAGTGACTGACTGTCCACCAAACTCTGGGAATTCACCAGGTCTCTGCCTGCCTTTAGCCCTAGGATTATAAATATGCATACCAAACTTGGGTTTTGTGTGGGTGCTGGGCATGCAAACCTGGGTCCTCGTGTTTTTGCAGCAAGCACTTTACCACCTGAGCCGTCTCCTATAGCCCCTATAGTTTGTGTCTCTGAATTTGTAGTCATTATTTAACCTTAAAATGTGTTCCTGTCATAAGGTATTTTATAATTAGGTTATTATTCATTTATTTATCTGTTTTTGAGAGGCAGTCACTTGATCATGTGACAAACAGTGCTGAATGTGTCTGTCTTGATTTTGGTTCAGTTTCATAGGTTTGACTCAAGCACCAAAATGCAGACTTTTTCTTCTGCAGCTAAGAATTGAACTAGGACCATGTGCACTATAGATAAACGCTCGGTCTCCGAGCTTCATTCTATATTCTAATAACAAACCTAACTTTCCTCTCTTTCTTTGAACAGAACATAAGTATGTCTGTGGAGGGAGATTACACTTACTTGCGAATCAACTTTTATTGTCCAGGCAGTGCTCTTGGCAGGAATGAAGGCAACATCTTTCCCAACCCTGAAGCCACTTTCGTCAAGGAAATGTGAGTCCCCGGGAAACAAGGATTACACTGCTGACTTTGTGATGTTTTAAGTATGGATCCTAGCTTAGAATCATCTTAAGGCAATTTTATATTCACAGTACACATTTTGCAATAGAATTCTCAGGTTAAAAAGAAAATGTGTGTGGGCCAACTATTGTGACACACAGTACAGTTTGAAGCTCACATTCACGAGGCTGAGGCAGAAAATTCACAAGTTCAGGGCCATCCTGGGCTACAGAGTGAGTTCCAAACAACCCTGAACTATAGTGAAACCCATCTCAGAAAAAACAAAGTGTATGCTACATTAGGTTCTTCCTTCATGGGGTGGGATGGAATATTGGGAGATACTGTGTCAGGTTTGAAAAAATACAAGTGTGATTTCCCTACTCCAGTGGATTAGCTGTTATTAAAGACAAGAATTTTTTGTTTGTTTGTTTTCTGATTTCTGACCATTCCCATATTTGGTGGTAGTTGTTTTTCTTTTTGGGTGGAGGGAGAAGGGAGTTTCGAGAAGGGTTTCTCTATAGCTTTGGAGCCTAACCTTGGCCTTGAACTCAGAGATCTAGGATTAATCTCAGAGTGCTAGGATTAATGGTGTGCTGCACCACCACCGGGCAGTAGTTGTTTTCTTACAGAAACATTAAACCGCCTAGGCAGGGTAGCACTTGTTGGGGGTAGAGGGTATACAACAGGTAGATCAGGAATTTAAGGCCAGCTTGGAGTATATGAAAATGTCTTTTAAAAGATAGTCTTGGAGAGAGAGAATCGGTAAAATGGTTGTCGTGCAAGCTTAAAGACCTAGGCTTAGATCCCCAGAACCCACATATTAAAAGATAGTCTTGGAGAGAGAGAATCGGTAAAATGGTTGTCGTGCAAGCTTAAAGACCTAGGCTTAGATCCCCAGAACCCACATACTAAAAAATAAAAAAATGAAGTGCGGCAGATCGCGTCTGTAGTCCCAGGTGAAGACAGGGGCCCCGATCTTGCTAACCAGCCCATCTGCACAGATCTATGGAAGAACCTCTCAATAAAAGGGCAGGGAGTGATTAAAAAAGACAGTGTTGACCTCTGACCTCCACACAGCACACACATCAGCACATAAACACAGTAGAAAGATTAACCCACTTATAAGTTACAGTAATGGATCAGGTTGCTAGCCTAATATCTATCAAAATTTTCCTTCTTCGATAGTACATACCGAGCTTCAAATATGAAAGCACCTGGAGAACAGACCGTACCAGCCTTAAATCTTCAGAATGCTTTCCGAATTATAAAAGAGGTACAGAAACGTTACAAGACCCGAGAAGCTGAAGAGAAAGAAAAAGAGGTGAGTCTGAACACAGACAAGGCTTCATGCGGGTGCTGGTGTTTGTGTGAGGATCCACGCGCATTCACGTGCTGTTTGTCTTGCACAGGGCATTGTGAAACAAGACTCCCTGGTGATCAATCTAAACCGCAGTAACCCAAAGCTGAAGGACCTGTACATCCGCCCCAACATCGCTCAGAAGAGAATGCAAGGCTCGCTGGAGGCCCACGTCAATGGTACGTGTGCCTGGATTGTCGCTTCCTCTATTACAAGACAGACACACAGAGTGCGAACTTGATAGTTCTGCTTCCTCTGCTCTTGTTGAACTGAGCTGAACAGAGAGATGCACTGTCTTTGGCCTGACCTAAAATTACTTGACAGTTGGTGACCTTGTCATTTGCCCAGGTTTCCGCTTCACGTCTGTTCGAGGAGATAAGGTGGATATTCTGTACAATAACATTAAGCACGCTTTGTTCCAGCCCTGTGATGGGGAGATGATTATTGTCTTGCACTTTCACCTCAAGGTACATTCTTCACCTAAGCTAGCTGTGATTAATGCTCTCAACAAAAACTTAAGTTTTTCATTTATTACATAAAATCATAACTGGGCAAAGGGGATGCATGCCTTTAATTCCAGTACTTGGGAGGCAGAGGCAGGTGGATCTTTATGAGCCTGAGGCCAGTCTGCTGGTCTACAAAGCAAGTTCCAGGACAGGTACAGCAAGGACTATTACACAGAGAAACTTCCCCTCCACCCCCACCAAAAAATAAAAGATTTTAATAATATGTTTATAAATTACTGTGGCCCAGTAACTTAGTCTTAGCACTTTGACCAGTTACAAGTTTCTGTAGT
Organism: Alexandromys fortis; assembly: GCF_014885135.2. Lineage (NCBI taxonomy): Eukaryota > Metazoa > Chordata > Mammalia > Rodentia > Cricetidae > Alexandromys > Alexandromys fortis. Next base: position 421,052 of record NW_026068191.1, read on the forward strand.
TACTACTGCACACTGCAAAAGAAGCTTCTCTGACCAAAGATGAGTTGAAAGGAGAACTAATCTATAGGGATTAGTGTAACTACTTAAAAGATAATTTGATGTGCGTATCTTACCCATTTAGCAAAACAACAGCTGTAGTTTCCCCACTGGGACCTAGGACTTCCCCACCTCATGGCATTTGACTAGGTTTTCAGTAACACATATGAATTCCCTCCTGTAGTTGAGCCCCTATTATAATCAGGTAGTTGGTTACCCCATAACAGGCTTGCCACTATTCCACACTCAGGAAGCAGAGGCAGGCAGATCTCTGAGTTCAAAGCCAGCCTGATCTATAAGAGCTAGTTCCAGGACAAGCTCCAAAGCAATAGAGAAACCCTGTCACTTGTCATCAGGCAAGATTCTGCCTCTGCCTTCTGAGTGCTGGGATTAAAGGTGTGCTCCTCCATGCCCAACTGCGTTTTGTTTCTTAAAGCGTCTTGTCTCTTTTGGGGGAGGTGGTTTTCAATACAGGGCTTCTCTGTAGCTTAGAAGCCTATCCTAGAACCCACTCTGTAGACTCACAGAGATCCACCTGTCTTTGCCTCCCGAGTCCTGGGATTAAGGACGTGCGCCACCAGGTTAGCATTTTATCTTTTTGTAGGTTGGGTGACCTAAGTTCTCATTTTCCTCTTCTCTCTGGTTTATCATTAGAATGCTATTATGTTTGGGAAGAAACGACACACAGATGTACAGTTCTACACAGAAGTTGGAGAGATCACTACGGATTTGGGAAAACATCAACATATGCATGACCGAGATGACCTCTATGCTGAGCAGGTCTGAGAAATTCAGAATCCTATTTGCAGAGTAGTAGAGAAGGGTTAAATATGAGCTGAGGTTATAGCTTATGCTCCTAAATAGGTACCAAATCGCTTCAGTATCTGCTCTGGTGGTTCAGCATAATGACTTATGAGTTAGACATAGCTTAGTGAGTCACCTTTATAGTTTATGGTATGAGCCTTAAATAAGATAAAGTGTCAGAAATTTAAAATAAGTGTCAGAAAATTGAAACTATAAAAGAATTTGTAAGTTTTTGAGGGGAAATACTATTAACAAGTCATATGATAACTGAATAAATCTCTTTTCCTCCACAGATGGAACGAGAAATGAGACATAAACTGAAAACAGCCTTTAAAAATTTTATTGAAAAAGTCGAGGCTCTAACAAAGGAGGAACTGGAGTTTGAAGTGCCATTCAGGGACCTGGGGTAATGCACTTCTCTCCGGTGATTTAATATCACAGAGACTCATTCACCTTTGAGACAACAGCCCAAAACTGCCAGGAGGACCAGATGCCTCTGGCACCTGCACTCACACGCACACACTCACATGCAGGCACACATGTATAAAAGATAGATACAAATATTTTTAATATCCTAAGAGTTTCCGTGAGTGATTTCCGTGGGAGCTGTTTGGCTGAGAGAAGGGGAGATGCTTGTGTGGTGTCAGCAGCAGCAGTCTCTGGTGGAGTAAGTGGACGGTTTGCTTTCCTGCTTCTTTCAGATTCAACGGGGCCCCCTACAGGAGTACCTGTCTTCTGCAGCCCACTAGTAGTGCACTGGTGAATGCTACAGAGTGGGTGAGTTTCATGCATCCTTTCACGTGTGCATGCCTAGTGCTCTCAGAAACCAGAAGAGGTGTTTGAGACCATTGTTAGAAACTGTGTGGGTTCTGGGAATTGAACCCCGGTTCTCTGAAATAGTAGCCAGTACACTTAACCACTGAGCAATCTCTCCAGTCCCCCTTACTGTTATTTTTAGTTTTCTGGTCTTTTCCTTTTCGTTTTTCTTCCTACCCTACTGTTCAGAGATTAAACCCATAGTCTGCTGCTTGCTGAGGACATGCTATACTACTAAGTAACACTCACATCCTTCCTGCTTACTCTTAGTAACACAGTTGTTAGAAAGGGGACGGAGCTGGGCAGTGGTTTACATGGTAGTGATGCAGTCCTTGTGAAGGGTTTACATGGTAATGACGCAGTCTTGGAGGAAGGGTCTATATGGTAGTGATGCAGTCTTAGGGGAAGGGTTTACATGGTAGTGATGCAATCTTAATGGAATGGTTTTCATGGTAGTGATGCAGTCTTGGAGGAAGGGTTTACACAGTAGTGATGCGGTCTTGGGGGAAGGATTTACGTGGTAGTGATGCGGTCTTAGGGGAAGGGTTTACATAGTAGTGACGCGGTCCTTGTTTTAACAGCCACCCTTTGTGGTGACACTGGATGAAGTGGAGCTGATCCATTTTGAGAGGGTGCAGTTTCACCTGAAGAATTTTGATATGGTGATTGTCTACAAAGATTACAGTAAGAAAGTCACAATGATCAATGCCATTCCTGTCGCCTCTCTAGACCCCATCAAAGAGTGGCTGAAGTAAGTAAACCTGTCTGTTACACCATGGTGTGTGCCTATAGTCCCAGCTACTCAGGTGCCTGAGTCCAGAAATGGCATCCCAGCCCAAGTAATAATATGAGAATCTTGTCTCTGGTTTTTTTATTCATTCATTCATTTATAAGTATATGGATTGGCTGTATATAATATACACCCTCACCTCCCTTTTTTTTAAAATATTTATTATTTATTATATTCTTTCTGCGTGTATGCCTGAAGGCCAGAAGAGGGCACCAGACCTCATTACAGATGGTTGTGAGCCACCATGTGTTTGCTGGGAATTGAACTCAGGACCTCTGGAAGAGCAGGCAATGCTCTTAACTGCTGAGCCATCTCTCCAGCCCCCTCTCTTCCCTCTAATCACCTCCGTTCACCTAAACATTTGATTTCTACTTTGACTTAATCTATAGCTGCTTGAATTTATGTGACTATAAATCTAGGAACCCTAAATGAGAGAAAACATACAGTCCTGACCTTCTCTCAAATTTATGTATATCAAGTCCTTATCTGCTTAGACACCTGGGTTGGTTCCTGTGAAGGGGGCTACAGTACCTCTGTGATGTGTTGACTTGAACTGCAGAGATGGACCAGATTTCTAGTCTTGAGAAACCTTCTGGTTACCACAGAGTGTGGTGTGAGGATTCTCTTGTCCACACCCACACTGTCACTTGATTCTTTCTTGGTGACTTATATCATATTTTCATTAACAATTGTATTTCTTGTGAATCTGTGTGCCTGTGTTATATGTATGTGCCATGTGTATGTAAAAACCCATGGGAGCCAAAAGAAGACTAGGTTGGGAAACTGAACCAGGGTCCACCCTCCGGCCCAAAATGTTGTACGTTTGTTTATTTGTTGGCAGGGAATGCAGCATCATGCCAGAACTCAGTGTGGAGTCGGTTCTTTCCTTCTGCCATATGGGTCCCGGGGCTCAGATGCAGGTCCCTCCCCGATGAGTCTTGTTGCTGAGATTTTGTTGTTGTTCTCTTGAGACAGTCTCATGAAGCCAAGGCTGGTCTCGACTCGTTATGCAGCACCTAGGATAATTTTGAACTTCTTCTAATCCTGTTCTGCCTCCTGAGTGCTGGGTTTCCCGATGTGTGCTGGCACACAGTTTATGACATTTTGGAGGTCAAACCTAGGGCCTTGTGGGTGCTAAGGGAAGCACACTACAATCAGGCTCCATCCTTAGGCTCCCGTCTGCGCGTTAACCCATTTATTATTGGTTTGTTTCGTTAGGTTTTAAGTTCCTTGTATTTATTTCGTTTTTATGTATGGATGTTTTGCCTACGTGTATGACTGCACTCCTTGAATGCCTGGCGCCATGGAAACCAGAGGATGCCATCTTATCCCTTAGAACTGGCGTTACATATGGGTGCTGGGGACCATACGCAGCTCCTCTAGAAGAGCAGTCTTTGTCTTTATTCTAGACATTAATCCTGTGTTGGATACTGGCAAAGATTTTCCTCTCGTTGTAAGCTAGCTTCACTCAATTAACTTCCTGTACAGCTTTTTAATTTTATGAGGTCCCATTTGGCATTTGTTTTTTAAGACAAGGTTTCTCTGTGTAGACCAGGCTGGCCTCGAACTCACAGAGATCCGCCTGCCACTGCCTTCTAAGTGCTGGGATTAAAGGTGTGTGCCACCACCGCCCGGCATGAATATTCTTTTTATGACACCTTTTTGTTAAATGAAGAGACACTTTTCCCCGGTGTGTATTTTTGCCATCTTTGTCAAAAATCATTTGGTTATCACTGTGTCTGGATTTTCTTTTCTGTCCTTTGATCTGTGTCTGTTCTGTGTAATTACAATGCTGTTTTTGTCACTGGCTGTAAGAGAATTTACACTTTCTTGTTAAGATTGCTTTGGGTATCGGAGATCATATGTAGATTCAAATGAATTTTAAGTTTTTTCTTCATTTGTTTTACGTTTTGTGAAAAAATGCATTGGAATTTTGACTGGGATTGTATTGAATCTTTTTTGTTTGTTTGTTTGTTTTTCGAGACAGGGTTTCTCTGCGGCTTTGGAGCCTGTCATGGAACTAGCTCTGTAGACCAGGCTGGTCTCTAGCTCACAGAGATCCGCCTGCCTGCCTCTGCCTCCTTAGTGCTGGGAGTAAAGGCGTGCGCCACCATCGCCCAGCTTGTAGATGTCCATTTTCACACCTGGTGGGGATGGGAGTATTGGTCTGGATTTGTTTGTTTGTTTTTGTGTTTGTGTTTTATTTATTGTCTTATTTATTCATTCATTCATTTATTTATTTATTTATTTGTTTTGGAGGCAGGGTTTCTCGGTATAGTTCTGTCCTTGGAACTCACTCTGAAGATAAGACTGGCCTTAAACTCAGAGATGTTCTTGCCCCTGCCTCCCAAGTGCTGGGATGAAAAGTGGGTGCCACCACCATCTGGCTTGATTGACTTTATAATGCTTGGTGTTTTTTTTTATTCCTGTCTCAATATCCTATTGTATTTTCTTATCTGTGGTTTCAAGGATGTGTTTATTTTCTCTTCAGTTTGAAGGATTCCTTCTGATAGCCAATTTCAGTGTGGTTTCTTCATTGTTTCTCTCTATGTAATTCCTCTTTTATTTAACTTTATTTTATGTGCACTGGTGTGAAGGTATCAGATCCCCTGGAACAGGAGTTACAGATAGTTGTGAGCTGTCAGGTGGGTGCTGGGAATTGAACTGGGTCCTCTGGAAGAACAGCAGCTGAGCCATCTCTAGCCCCATGACTTATGTTTTCATAGCTTATATTCTCTTATTTGCTTCAGCAATAGTGTTCTCTTGGAATTTGTTTAGGAGTTTGTGTAGATTTTGCTTTCTCAGTTCTTTTTCTGAAGTTTCATCTAATCCATCACTACAGGTCAAAGATTTTTGGGAGGAGTAATGTCACCCTGCTTTTTTTTTTTTTTTTAATCACTTTTACCTGTCTGGTCATTGGTTGGATTTTTTTTTTACCTACCTACCTTTCTTGTTTCACGTTGCAGTCTTGTTTCCCCAGCTGGACTGGTAGCCAAGTCACCAGGCGTGGTCTCCAGTCTTACCTTGCTTTGAAAATATTGTCTGCAGAATTAATCACTATCAAAGGGCAATCTATAATGAACATATAGTAATGGAGTATACCTGGTGCATTAGTTACTTTGGATACAAATGGGAAGACAAAAACCAACCTCAGTAACACTAGTGACTAGTCTGTGTTTACAGAAAAAGAAGGGCAATGCATCTAGCAAAGGGAATGGGAAGGGTGGTGAAGGGTCAGGGAGGCTGACGTCATACAATCAATTGACAGAGGTTCCTAAAACCTGCCCGCAAAGAACAACAAAAGAGAGAGAGCATGGGTTTAGAATATAAAAGCAATCTAGTGTTTCTTGATTTCCTGTATTCTGCCTTGAGTTGCCCCAAGTAGAGAACTGAGGTAGATTTTGAAACAAAACTTTGTTTGTTTTCATCTTTCAAAGAACTAAACTACATTCTTGCTGATCTCTTCCATTTGGCTTTCTAGTTGTTTCAGTGTGGAAAGGACTGTACTCCCTGCTTACCTTACCACTAAGAGTAAAGGAGGGTCTAATGGTTCATCAGATAGGAGCGCTTGCAGAGGGCCCAGGTTAATTATTAAGATTTAAAAGTAGAAATCTTAATGTAGGTTGTAGTAGGAGCTGTGGGTTGCATTCTGCCACCCAGCTCTTGCCACAGGCTAGCTTTACCCGAAATAACAACACACAAATTGTATTCTTTTAAACACTGCTTGACCCATTATATCTAGCCTCTTCTCGGCTAACTCTCGCACCTGGACTAGCCCATTTCTAATAAAGTGTGTAGCACCGAGGTGCGCTTACCGGGAAGATTCTAGCCTACGTCCATCCTGAGCCGGAGCTTGATCGCGTCTGCCCTGGAGAGGGGAGGCGTCTCTGAGCTCACTTCCTCTTCCTCCCAGCATTCTGTTCTGTTTACTCCACCCACCTATGCTTTAACCAATAAAATGGGCCAAGGCAGTTTCTTTATTTTTTAACCAATGACCTTCCTCTATCAGTAGGTTGCATTGCATAAAGCAGATTCTTTAGTAGGTCTCAGGCAGGACATTTGCTAGGGTTATTTTTATCCTTACTGTAGTCACTTTTTCTGCTTCCATGTATGTGCAACTCACGTGTGCCTGGTGCCTGTGGAGCTTGGAAGAGGGAATCTGGTCCCCTGGAACTAGAGTTGTAGGTGGTTGTGAGCCATCGAGTGGGTAATAGTCGCTAAGCGTGGATCCTCTGCAAGAGATCTAACTGCTGGGCCCTCTCTCTGGACCTCCTTTCTCAGTCATCCACTCTACATAGCAGTCCACAAAACAAGTTAGTAAATAGTCATTTAAGCTCCTTAGATATTGAAAACATTTTACACACTTAGAAAGATATGCCCATCCTCAGATAGGAAAACAGGGCAGTGTTGTGGGACAGACCCGGTGGTTCTAAGTTAAGGTGGTATCAGTGAGGGGTGGTCAAAGAACAGACTCATTGGTGCTGAGGAAGGGGTAAGAGGAACAAGCATGTGTGGGTTGGAATCCTTTTCTGCCATGAGGGTCAGTGCTCTGGGAATTCATGCCCAGTGAGAGTTAATAGTCATAAAGACAGTTTACCTTGTCAGAAAATAGAGTTTGATTCTGATTTTGTAACGTTGTTTTAGTTCCTGTGACCTGAAGTACACAGAAGGAGTACAATCCCTCAACTGGACTAAAATCATGAAGACCATTGTTGATGATCCTGAGGGCTTCTTTGAACAAGGTGGCTGGTCTTTCCTGGAACCTGAGGGTGAGGTGCGTGAGTGTGGGGTTTTTTTTTTTTTTTTAGTTTGGTATGCAGGGTTGCCTAATGCCATCTAGAGGTAGGGCTAAAGGGCCTGACCAGCACAACATGGTATTATTGTTTCTTTAGGTAAACGATGAAGTCATTGGGCATTGGTAGTCACTAACCACATTGCTTTAATTTATAAAATTATTCCTCACAAAGTTTCTTAGTGTTTGGAGGAGATGGGATTGAGGCTTATTTCAAAAAGTACTTCAAAAAAAAATTGTCCTCCTGTGGCTGAAGAGATAACTCAGCAGTTAAGAGCACTGCCTACTCCCCCAGAGGACCCAAGTTAAATCCTAGCACCTACATGGTAGCCCACAGCCATCCAACTCTAGTTCCAGAGGATTTGAAGCCCTCTTCTGTCTCCACAGCACTGCCACACACGGTTTGTAGGCATACATGCAAGTAAATTCTCATACATACAAAATTAAAAAATAAAATAGAATCTTTAAAAAATAAATAGCCCCCAACTGTGGTGATGCACACCTTTAATGTCTGCACTCAGAAGCAAGGAGGTGTCTGAATTCAAGACTAGCCTAGTCTATATAGCAAGTACCGGGTAAGGGCTACACAGTGAGGCCATGTCTCAAAGATAAATTCTTATTTTTAATTAAAAACCTACTTTAAATAGAGCTCCTACTTTGGCATAGTGCTTTAATACAAAGTGTGTTTCTGTCATTAATTTCTACAGATAAAAACAGGAATTGGCTGTTTGAGAATCTAATAAGTGTACTTTAATGAATAATTTTAAGACAGATACTTTATTTCTTGGTCATTTGGTTCTCTTTATATATGAAATGCTAGTGGACTGAGATATTAAGTCACTTTGTTAACAAGGCGAATATGAGAGAAGTAGTAAATGAGACTTATACTTTCTGTGCTTCACCAGGGGAGTGACGCTGAGGACGGGGATTCTGAGTCTGAGATTGAAGATGAGACTTTTAATCCTTCTGAGGATGATTATGAAGAGGAAGAAGAGGACAGTGATGAAGATTACTCGTCAGAGGCAGAAGAATCAGGTTAGAGAGTATTTGTTGGACTATAGAAATGACTCAGTGTTTGGAGCAACACTCACTCTTACAGGTCCTGAACATGGATCCTCTGCGTGCACATAAAGCCAGTCATAGCACTAGGGAATGAGAGTCGGGAAGGGGGCACAGAGGTGAGAACCGTGGGAAGGAAAGAAAGAGGAGTTGCAGGCCCACTGAGAGGCCCCGATGGAAGGCAGCAAGGTATAAGAGAGGACATTAAACATCCTCCACACGCACAGGAGACATCAGTTTTAAAGGAGAAGACACCTATCATGGCTTCCTCATCTGATATCATTCCTAGAGATTGCTTTTAGAAAAGGAAAATATTCAACATTCTATTGTATTTCTGCACGAGTAATAAGCACTCAATATTTTTCCAGACTATTCCAAGGAATCTCTGGGCAGTGAAGAAGAAAGCGGGAAGGACTGGGATGAGCTAGAAGAAGAAGCTCGAAAAGGTAAATTTAAAATTTGTTGTTTTGGGTGACTTACTCATTTAATTTATGTACCAATGCTCGGCACTATTCTTTGTTCTGAGATGTTAATGTTAAAAGCCCATGAGGATTGGGAAGATCACTATAAAATTGTTAGGGAGACGGCTCAGTGGGAAACGTGGTTGCGTTGAGGCTTAGGAACTTGAGTGTGGGGCCCCCAGAATCCTTATATAAAATTTGGACACATCAGTCTGTGCCTGTGATCCCAGTGCTGGGGAGGCAAAGATCCTTGGGCCTTGTTGGCTGGCCTGTCTACACCAGGTTCAGTCCCGGACCCTGTCTCCTAAGGTGGAGAGCAGTGGAGGGAGACAGCTAATGTCAGCCTCTGCCCTGCGTGCTTCCCCAAACACGGGCACACAGAATGCACACGCATACATATGAGAACAGGTGGAACCTGGCCAGATGAGAGGTGGGCTTGACTCCATCTCTGTAATCTTCTCACTGTGCACAGCGGTGTGACTCCCCACTCAGAGTTACGGTTAGGAATATTGTCTAGTTGGTGCTAGTACACAAGTTATTAAAAGTTAAAATGAATGTGTTAGCAGTGTGGTAAGTGCTCTGGGCAGGTAGCCTTTGAATTCTCCTTGTAAATAAGCTCAGGCTCTGAAAGATTAAGCACTTGTCTGGATCCTGTAACTAGTGCTGACCAGATGGAGAGCCACACTCGGGGTGACAGGCTGGCTCGTGCTATCCATTGATAGTATGTGTCTTAAGCTAATGAATCATTCTGCCTTCTGCTTAGCGGACCGTGAAAGCCGTTATGAGGAGGAGGAAGAACAGAGTCGAAGTATGAGCCGGAAGAGGAAGGCATCTGTACATAGTTCAGGCCGTGGCTCAAACCGTGGTTCCAGACACAGCTCTGCACCCCCCAAGAAGAAGAGAAAGTAATATGAACCTTGGTCCTCTGCTCTATTCTCTCTGCAGACAACTCCTAACAATCCGACATGACATAGAAACTGTTTCTCCTTTTGGTTTCGTTGAAGTTTTGCCGTTTGTGTTTATGGGTTTAGGGGCCATTTGTGTGGACCAAGCTACTCGGGGAATTCCAGGCCCACCAGGACATGTGCCAGTGGCCCCGTTCCGATGGCTGGCGAGGGAGGCGATGTTGAAGGGCAGGAGGCTCCTCCCACCCTTGATACCGTTTGTTTTCTTCTGACAACCTATCTTTGGTGTTTCAAAGCTGAATTACCAAGACAGCAGTATAAGCTGACCATTAACTATTTCTACTATGGTTCTTTTTCTTTGCATTTTTATTTTTTTCATGGCTTTTTGAGACAGTCTTGTTATGTAGCTGTGGCTGACCTTGAAGTCACTGTAAACCAGGCTGGCCTCAAACTTGTAATCCTCTTGCTCTGCCTCCCAAGTGCTGGGATTGTAGGCCTGAGTCACCGTCCTTAGCTGAAGCATGGTTCTGGCCCCGCAGGTTCGGTCCTCCTCTTGTCCCTTTTAAGTTCCAGATCTGAAGTTCTCAAGAAACGTTCTTGGGCTTTGCTAATGATGCGATATACACAGCTGAGCTAATGGCAGACGGGCTGACGGCTGGCCTTAAGTTTTCCTGGTTTCTTGCTTCATGCGTATTTTGAGGCATTTCTGCTGCCTTGGAAGACATGAGTACTGGCACTCCATGGCTGGGTTATCTCCTTCCAGTGCTGGAAGGCACAGTTACCACTGTCTCCTGCCACAGCTAAGGAAGAATGGTCATGCCTCGGCCTGCAGGTGAGGGAGTCAACACAGTCATGTTTTGACATAAAGTATCTTGACAAGAAGAGAACAGGAAAGAGGCCACAGCACAAGGCTGGACTCTGCTGCTCCTGCCTTTCCTTTCTCCGCAGCGTCTTATGTTGGTCACTTGTGATGATCAGCTTTGAAGCACTGGGGGACTTTATCTTGCCGTCCTCCCTGCAGGTTCTCTGCGTCCACCTGTCCCACTTGGCCTCCTCTTCTGTGACTCTTAAGAGAGAAGGGGCTTCTCAGATTTTATGTTTGTTTGTTTTCTCTCCTTAGCAGTAGGACTTGATATTTTGAATTTTGGAAGAACTAAAAGATAAATAAACCGGGATTTTTGTTTTGTTTTTTGTAAATTTGTCTTTTATGGCCATTTCTTTGCAGTTCCTGAAATCAAGTTTTGCGTACTAGAATGTTAAGATGTTAAAACAAAATGCCTTTATCCAACTAGTACTACAAAAGTTCACTGGTGGTTGTGAGCCTTGACATTAGTTTGAGAAACAGACAGCAGATAGCACAGGAGACCAGATTTGTGGCATAGCATGTGACTTTATAGGAGATCCCTCAACTCTTAGAGTGGAGTAGTTCTTTCATGAAAACAAATCTTCAGTCATTTCCTTGTAAATGCTATGGAGGGCAGCAGCTGCACGAAGGGAAACCTTCAGCCTTCCGATCTGCATGGCCTGGTCTCCAGGGCTCACAACTGTGGAGAAGGATGGAGAAGTAAGGCAGCGGCCGTGTTCCGTTTACACCCTTGTTTGAGACAAGGTCTCACTCTAGCCCTGGCTAACCCATAACTCACTGTACAGACCAGGCTGACCTCAAATTTAGAGACCGTGCCCTTGCCTCCTGAGTGCTGCTGGGATTAAAGGTCTAAACCGTCACACCCGTTCAGTTATACACTTTCACATATACCTGCTGTTTGTCACATGCAGTGGTGCCTCCTTTCATAAGAAAGTGAAGCCAGAATAGAGAAGAAAGGGTTTTAAAGACCAGCTTTTGTCTCCACTTCTGGGGATTGAGTCCAAACAAGCATAGACATGGTCCAGAATTAAATACATACAGCTGTTAAGGAAGAACTTCACAGTAGCTAATGTCAGCAGGTTAGCTGACACGAGTTAGTTACACGAGTTAGTTACACGAGTAGGTTATTTTCTCTGAATAAACAGAACTAAGAAGTATAAAATTTTACTACTCACTCTTTAGTTCTTGCTCTAGGATATCGCTTCCAGATTGAAATACCTGCCACAGTTCAAGGTACGCATAGCCTACATCTTGACATTCATTCTTTTCTTCATCCAGAGGATCACTTACCACTGTAAACTTTAAACTGAAAATAAATAAAAAGGAGTCCATTTAACTCAGCACGGTTATGAACACATGTAATCGCACTGCAGAGGCGGTTGGATCTCTGAGGTCAAGGGCAGCCAGGGCGACAAAGTGAACCCCCCACCCCCAAAAGTAATCATGGAGTTTGGAGAGACGGCTAAGGGATTAAGAACACTGGCTACTCTCCCCGAGGACACAGGTTTGACTACCAGCACCCACCTGGTGGCTCACATCATTTATCACTAACTACTATGGCAGCCTCTGTGGGCACGCCACGTGGTACAGACATGGCAGGCAAACACCCATACAAGTCGAATAAAAATGGAAAAGTAATCACAAATAGTAGTGTTTTCCCTGAATCTGAATCCCATCCCCTGCCTCCCTCGATTTCCTAAGGAGCCAAGAGTCAGGAATCAGTTTTGGGATGGGTTAGGCACCTGTGGAAATGAGGACACCATGTGTATCCTGGGGATTGAACTCAAGCCATTAGATTTGGAAGCAAGCTCTTTTACCTATTAATCTGTCTCAGCCTTTTTGAGACAATCTCATGTAGCTCAGGCTGGCCTGCAACTCGCTACATAGCTGAGATTGGCCTCCTGCCTCCACTTCCTAAATGCTATGACTGCAGTTTGTGCCAACCCTCCTGACTCATTAACCTTTGAAAAGCAAAGTGTTAGTTCTGAAAGACCACATCCCCTAGCTGGAGCAGAGCGGCACGGACCCCTACAGTGAGCCTCAGCTCTGTGAAAGAGTCCCTGTGTCTACAGAAAGCCAGCTTGAGAAAAGACCAACTACTGTGGAAAGTCTTTCACTCTTGAAAGGGCAATGGAACAACACTGCAAAGACCACAGATTCAAAGCCAGCTCTGACAAAGAGGTGCTAACACCAAAGGCAAAGTCAGCTGAAGGCACACGGAGCAGAAGGAAAACAATGAAGGAAGAAGTGGACATAAAGACAAAACACCCATGCACATGAGTATAACTTTTATAAAATTTTGTTTTTGTGAACCATATGCATAGTGCCTGCAAGAAGCCAGAAGAGGGTTTTAGATGCCCTGAATGGAATTAAAGATAGTTGTGAACTCGTGTGAGTACTAGGGGCCAACACTGGGTCCTCTGAAAGGCCAACCAGTGTTGCTGCTGAGCCATCACTCCACCTCACACATACAATTTTTGTTTTTTAAGAACTTTATTTAGGGGCTGGAGAGATGGCTCAGGGGTTAAGAGCACTGGCTGCTCTTCCAGAGGTCCTGAGTTCAATTCCCACAACCACATGGTGGCTCACAACCATCTATAATGAGATCTGGTGCCCTCTTCTGGTCTGCAGGCATACATATAAGCAGAACACTATACATGATAAATAAATCTTTTTTTTTTTTTTAAAAAGAACTTTGTTTAACTTTATTTTATGGACATTGGTATAATGATGTCAGATTCTCTGGAACTGGAGTTACAGACAGCTACGAGCTGCCATGTTGATGCTGGGAATTGAACCCAGGTCCTCTGGAAGAGCAGTCAGTGCTCTTAACCACTGAGCCATCTCGACAGCCCCCACATACAATTTTTAAAGTATTTTAAAATATAAGTATAAACCAGTTGGTAGTGGTCTTTCATGCCTTGAATCCCAGCACTTGAGATAGAGGCAGGTGGATCTATGAGTTTGAGGCCAGCAAGTTACCTTAAAAAATCCAAATGATCTGTCTGCCCAGTGTAGGACATTATCGAGATTGATAATGTTGCAGTTACCCATATACAAGTCCCTAAATCTACACTGAATGGGCAGTCAGGTACAAGAAGTTGACGGTGATGGCGCACGCCTTTAATCCCAGCACTCGGGAGGCAGAGGCAGGCAGATCTCTGAGTTCGAGACCAGCCTGGTCTACAAGAGCTAGTTCCAGGACAGGCTCCAAAACCACAGAGAAACCCTGTCTCAAAAAACAAACAAAAAAAAAAAAGTTGACTCGAGCATCAAGAAGAAATTAAGTCTGCACTGCCAGTGTGAAGTGGCTCACCGTCCCTCTTCCGGATCTTGAGCATGCAGCATGGCAAACAGAAACTGCCTTCTGCCCTGTTGCTCCACTGGATCCAGGTCGATCACTGTATGAAAGGTAAAAGAGAAAGAACACAGGGATGAGGCTGTAGCCCAGTGGTATACAGTGTTCGCCTCGTGTGCAAGGGGTCCTGCAGGTTGGCTCTGTGTCATAGATGTCATTGCAGATAGCTAGACTGGAGCTGGCTGTGTCATAGGGGTGCACTTGGGAGGCAGAGGCTGGCCAATCTGAGTTTGAGGCCAGCCTAGTCTAAAGTGAGTTCCAGGACAGCCAGGGCTGTTACACAGAGAAATACTGACTTGAAAAACCAAAAAGAAAATAGCTAAAATTGGAGCTGAAGAGATGACTGAGGTGAAGAGCATTGAGAGTCCAGGTTCAGCTCCCAGGGCCCACTGGTGGCTAACTACTATTTGTAACTGTCCTACCAAGGGAATCTTCTGACCTCTGCAGGTCCTGCATGCATGTGATGAGCAGACATACATGTGGGAAGAATACCCAGACGAGAAATAAAAAGAAATCTAAATAAAAATTAAAAAGAAAGTAGCTAAAATCATCTCTGTGTGCATACTATCTGTGGCTGCCTGCCTCCGTGTATAGATTTATATACAAATAGCCGGGCAGTGGTGGCGCACGCCTTTAATCCCAGCACTTGGGGGGCAGAGGCAGGCAGATCTCTGTGAGTTCGAGACCAGCCTGGTTTACAAGAGCTAGTTCCAGGACAGGCTCCAAAACCACAGAGAAACCCTGTCTCGAAAAACAAAAAAAAA
>NW_026068191.1:436304-460267 GCF_014885135.2 Alexandromys fortis
AAAAAAAATTGAAGCGCCGTTGCAGAGAGTTCAGTCATGGGGTAGAGGCAGAAGAGTGATCTGCAGAGAAGCTGGAACGAATGACTGCTGAACTAAGATGTTCCCCAGGCTTGATTTCTAAGTGGTAAATTTGTTGACTAGGGAAATGGTTGGATTCACCTGCATCCCAACAAATGTCTGGTTGCCTCCTGTGCCCACTCACCCTTGTTAAAGTGGAAGTGGACTTCCTCTCCTGCCCTAGGTTTCCTCAGGGACACCGGAGTCTCTGTCTCTGAGAGCGGCAGATCATAGAACTTGTACTCCACGTACACCTGCTGTATGTTCTCATCAGTCATGACTTCAGCCTCTGGGCAGAAGGCCAGGGAGACAATCTCAATGCACATCTTCTCTGAATCCTGAAATGGAAATATTGATTTCCTAAAGGTTAACACAAAGCTCTAGAAACTCATCATAGCACACTACAAGAAGCCATTTACTGACAATTCACAGGCAAAATGGCTACCAGCAGACAACTAGATGAAACTGCCACAGAGTCTATCTCCTGCTGAGTCTATCTCCTGGCTACGTCCACAGACACGGAATGAAAAAGCTGGGAGTGGTCGTTTACTGGGGAAGCCGAGGCAGGGAGATCCCGAGTTCAAGACCATCTGGGGCTATGTAATAAGATCCTATCTTGGACAGACACGCTAGGCTGGACATGGTGGCGCACAGCTTTAATCCCAGCACTCGAGAGGGAGAGACAGATGGATCTCTAGATTGAGGCCAGCCTGATCGACAGAGCAAGTTCCAGGACAGCCAGGGCTACAAAGAGAAACCCTGTCTGAAAAAATAAATGAGACACACACACCAAGGATAAAGAAAAGTGAAGATCTCTGAAAGGACGGAGTATCACTTTCTCAGTGCCACCCACATCAGCATTTTCCTGTGAGTTACAGCAGCCTCAGTCACTATCGCAAAGAGCCCAATTAGACATGCGCCAAAGAGGAGGCCACCGGGCCCCACACAGCATCTGGTCTGCTTCAGCTCCCTTTCAAAGTCACTGCCACACCAGCCTCTTTTCACAGAGCTGTCAGAAGATTGACGTTCGTCTAGTTTCCAAAGGTATGCAAGTGAGCACGAGCCCCTCGTGCAGAGTGGCAGCCAGTTAGCATCAAGCCGTGGTGCCCAAGCACCAGCCTCTACCCTGCCTATTCTTTCCAGAAACAAGAGGAGCTTCTGAGTCTGCATCGCAGTCAAATGGACTCTTCTTCAAATCGCTTGTTTTCTTCTCAGGAACCCACACAAGGAAACCACTGACTTCTCTTTCTCTGTTTCTCACTACCACTCTTCAAAATGGAAGAATAAGAGAAGATAGATTTGAGGGGTGGCGAGGAGGCTCGGAGGTCCGGAGGACTGTTTCAATTCCCAGCCGCCACATGTCCCATAGCCATCTGACTCTAGGCTCCAGGGGATCTGACTCCCACTTCAAGCCTCCAGTGGCACCAGACGTACATGTGGTACACAGACATACGTGCACACAAAACACCTTCACACATGTAATAAAAATAAATCTTAAAAAAAGGACAAAGCAATAAAAATAAAATGCATTAGAGAAGGACAGTTACCAAGATCAGCCTGTGTCCCACGCTGGGTTTCTCACTGTTGTGTAAAACAGTGGCTTTGAGCTCCTGCCCTGCATGGACACGTGACTGGCACCATCTGTCCAGTACTAACAATGCACGTGGCACAGACTGAGTTATTCCCGGGCAAACTGACTCTCTAGGAGCATATCGGGAAACCAGGCCTGAGGATTTATCAGAAACGCCAGCCTGAGCCCTGCCCGTCCTCTGACATCTAACAATCTGATGTGTATGTCAGGGGACTGACAGGCAAAGAATTCCCAGCAGACCCCAGGGCTTTCACTTAGCTCAGGTCCTGCTATGTGAGGAGGCGATCAATCTGCTTAAATTGCTGCCAGCCAGTCAGGTTCACCATCTCTGCCTGACCTCTGCCTCTCCTGCAGCTCAGCTCAACAGTGCAGCCACAGCACTTGTGCGGAGGACCCAGCCACCAGTTTCTCCGCTCTGATACTTCTTAAATTTTGTTGTGGTCTCTTAACCCTTAAGAGTCTTTTTTAAGATTTGTTTATTTATTTCTGCCTGCAAGCCAGCAAAAGGCACCAGATCTCATTATGGTTGGTTGGAAGTCACCATGTGGTTGCTGGGAATTGAACTCAGGACCTCTGGAAGAGCAACCAGTGCTCTTAACTGCAGAGCCATCTCTCTAGCCTCACCCCTTTACAGTTTTTAAAGTAATACATAATGTATGGTTTGAGAGTTAGTATCAATAATCAACTTATTGATCAACAATAAAAGAACTTATGCTCTCCCCACAGGGTATCAAGGAAAGCAAGGTTATCTGGTAAGTTGCTTCTACTGAAACAACTTAATGAATTTGTTATTCAATGAATTCAGAGCTGGACGGTAGTGGTGCACACCTTTAGTCCCAGCACTTGGGAGGCAGAGGTGGGTAGATCTCAGTGAGTTCAAGGCCAGCTTGGTCAACAAAGCAAACTGCAGGACAGTCAGGGCAACACAGAGAAACCCCGTCTTGGAAAAACAAAACAACAACACCAACAAGGCCCCTGGTCGGGACTCTTCTGAGAAGCCTGCACCTTATTCTTTCCTTCAGTGCCTTTCTCTCCTACTTCAGTAAACGTCATCGGCTTCATATTCTTTTCTGTGCTGAAGCCACTGATACTGATTTTGCCTACATAAGGTCTGTGACATAGCTCCTCAGGCTGCTGCTGCTGCTGCAATAAGGGTTAGACATTAATTATTGAAGGCAATATTCTCCTTACTGTGCAGGCTGGCACTTCTTGTATTTCATAAACCTGTGTTCTTAACAACAACAAAAAAAGAGGAAGGGGGCTGGAGAGATGGCTCAGAGGTTAAGAGCACTAGCTGCTCTTCCAGAGGTCCTGAGTTCAATTCCCAGCAACCACATGGTGGCTCACAGTCATCTGTAATGAGATCTGGTGCCTCTTCTGGTGTATATATGTTAGCAAAACATTGTATGCATAATAAATAAATCTAAAAAAAAAGAGGAAGGTACTAGCTGCCAAGCCTGGCAACCTGAGTTCAATCCCTGGGACACACATGGTAGAGAAGGACCCCCCAACTCCTGCAGGTTGTACTCTAACTTCCACATACACATAGTGGCACACACTCATGTGCACACCATGAATAAATGCAACTTAATTTTTTATTTAATATTTACATATCTATCCAGTCTTGTACTCTCAAATCACTTATTTGACCTTCTTACCTTTAGCACAAAAGTCAGCAGCTCCTTTTAGCCCAGGCTGGCCTTGAACTGCTTATGTAGGAAGTATAGGAGTAGGATAACCTTGAACTTCTGATCCTTCTGCCTCTGTCTTTCAAGTCCTAGGATCATAGGCATGAAGTACCACCAGGACTTCCTGCATCTGCATAAGGAGTCCATCAACTAAGGTACACCTCCTGTCCCTTCCTTTCTCTTTGCATGTCTACCACTGCTTTTCTATGGCCCTCCTCCTTCCCCTTTCCCATCTAGCTTGGAAAGCCGTGGACTTTTGTTTTGTTTTGGTTTTTTGAGGTTTGTTGTTGTTGTTTGAAACAGGGTTTATCTTTAGAGCCTGTCCTGGAAGGAACTTGCTCCGCAGATCAGGCTGGTCTCCAACTCACAAAGACCTGCCTGTCTCTGCCTCCTGAGTGCTGGAATTAAAGGTGTGCACCACCACCGCCCAGCATGTATCAGGATTTTTGAAGCTGTACTAAATGCATCTTTGCATTAGGATATGGCTACAAGCCTATGGAGGCCATGGAGAGAGTGTGGTGGTTTGAATGAAAATGGCTCCATGAAATCATATGCTTGACCTCGTTTTGGGAATGTTTAGCAAGTATGAAGAGG
This sequence comes from Alexandromys fortis, assembly GCF_014885135.2. NCBI lineage: Eukaryota > Metazoa > Chordata > Mammalia > Rodentia > Cricetidae > Alexandromys > Alexandromys fortis. The sequence continues at coordinate 440,235 of NW_026068191.1, forward strand.
TGTGTCACTGGAGGTGGGTTTCGAGATTTCAAAAATCCACACCAGAACCAATCTTGTTCTCTCTCTCTCTCTCTCTCTCTCTCTCTCTCTCTCTCTCTCTCTGCAACTGTGGATCAGGTGTGTGACCTCGGTTGCTTCTCCAGCACTGCGTGCCAGCCTGTTGGCCATGCTCCTCACCACAATGTTCATGAGCTTCTCCCACCAGTAGGACATCTGTGCCCATAGACCACAAGGCGAGTTCAAGGCTGGATCATGACATGCTTAGCTCAGCACTATGAACCCCCCAGTCTCCCTGTCTTTGCTCAAACCTGCCAACCCCAAGTTAAGGAGAGAGATCAAGAAAATGGCCCCCACACAGGCCACTCTGGTGGAGGAAATTATTCCGTTGAGGCTCCCTCATTGCAGGTGATTCTATTTCGTATCAAGTTGACAAAACTTAACCAGTACAGGGACCAACGCAAGTGTGGGTAGCTCATGCCTGAAATCCCAGAGCTCAGGAGGGTTAGGTTAGGCCAGGTTGCTACAAAAAAGTCTGAAGCAAGCCTGGGCTTCAGCGTGAGCTCCTGTCTCAAACAAAACAAGAGGACTGAGTCTGACACATGAATCACTGTGCGTGCCCAGAGCCCACTGCTAAGATGAGCGTCCCCTCATGACCTGTAGGAAGAACGAGCAGCTGACAGTGATGTGAGAGGATCAGCATCCACTATGTGTGTGGCACACGGCACATGGTGGTACATAACATAGTCCCAGCACTTGGGAGGCAGAGCAGGAGGATCTCTGTGAGTTCCCAGGCCAGCCTTGGCTAGATAGTGAGACCATTGTGAAGAGACACTGTGTCCAAGTCAACTCTTATATATACATAATTTATTTATATGTATCTTATGTGCTTTGGTGTTTTGCCCACATGTATATCTGTGTAAGAGTGTCAAATCCCCTGGAACAGGAGTTGCAGACAGTTGTGAGCTACCATGTGGGTATTGGGAATTGAACCCAGTTCCTCTGGAAGAGTGGCCAGTGCTGTTAACCACTGAGCCATCTCGCCAACCCCACCAAGGCAACTCTTTTTTTTTAATATTTATTTATTGTGTATACCGTATTCTGCCTCCATGCATGTCTGCAGGTCAGAAGGGGGCACTAGATCTCATTACAGATGGTTGTAAGCCACCATGTGGTTGCTGGGAATTGAACTCAGGACCATTTAGGCAAGTAGGTGGTGCTCTTAACCACTGAGCCATCTCTCCAGCCCACCAAGGCAACTCTTACAAGAAGAGGCTTGCTTACAGTTTCCAAGCCTTAGTCCATTAGAATTATGGCAGAGAGAGTGCAGCACATAGGTGGGTGCTGGAGAAGCAGCTGACTAATACATCCTGATCCCTGAGGAGGAGGTGAGGGAGAAGAAGGAGGAGTCAAAAACTGCAGAAACTGAAACATTTTTCTGAACCCTCCAAGAAGAAGCCCTTCCTTTCTTACAGTCTCCGTCTCCTCCATGAAGTCTGGTCACCTGAAAAATGACCTCAGCCTGAGCTGGGTGTGAACAAGTTCCAGACAGGAAAGAGAAGCATTGCACTCGGCTGGCATTTGCACCAAAATCAGGGAAGCCTGCATCACTGCAGTAGACGTCACCACGTGCAGCCACTCAGCGCTCCGTTACTCGTGACTGTCCTCTAACAGGTAATGGTCACCCCAGGTACTTACGGCTTTGGGACACGACTGAGACTGGGGGGTCACTATGATGTCATCACTGTCGAGAGTCTGGGCTTCACTCACTTCAGAAGCTTGTCCCGAGGATTCTTGATCTGCTAGAGGAGAGGCTGAATTGCAGAACACATTCAAAACACTTCCTCCACTCCACACAAAGTGTCAGTGCCCACACCAGCTCCCCTGTGTTAACTTCAGCATCAAACTCTGCACTTCAAAGATTCAGAAGTCTGTTGTCACAGGGTGCATTGCAGGGGGGAGGAGAGAGAGAAGGATGAACAGAGAAAAGGAGAAAAGAGGAGAATGGAGGAGAGTGGGAGAGGGAGGAGGGAGGAAAAGGGAAAGGATGGGGTGGAGAGGGAACCAGGTTCCCGCACCAGCAAGCAGATTAGACCGCATGGTTCTGGTTTTAGACTCAGAATAGAAGGGGTTATGGAATCTCCCTCTGTGACTAAGGAAAGCCACCGAGGCCAGGGATGTGGCAAGAGTTTCCTGGCATCGAGGCTCAGAGGGGCTATTCTGTGAAGTTGTGAAGCTGAAGTCTAGACTGTCTTTGAGACCCCAAGATGCTGGAGATGCCAGAGCAATGGGGAACCTGCTGAGGGGAGCTGCAAACAGCCCAAGAGAGAGAAGTGTGTTTCAGTCAGCAAAGTTGAAAGGATTTGGAGCTCTGAAGATTGCTTCGATATCAGACATGGATGGAGATGCAGAGGTGGGAGTTTGCCCAGCTGGTTTTTGGTCTTGCTTTGGTCCAGTATTTCCTCACTATACTCCCTTCCCTGCGTTTTGAAATGGTGATGTATGTCCTGTGTCATGTTCGTTGGAAGTATGTGATCTGCTTTTTGATTTGCAATTAAGAGATTGCATGATTCTCAGAAGAGACTTTGAACTTTAGACTTTTAAATAAGTTTGAGACTGTGATAAACTATGGGGACTTTTGAAGTTGGACTGAATGCATTTTTGCATTATGATATGGCTATTAACTTTGGGGGGGGGGACCAGAGAGTGGAAGTGTAGCTCTGTTGGAATAGATGTAGTCTTCTTTGTTGAAGGAAGTGTGTCACTGTGGGGTCAGGCTTTGAGGTATCTCTTGCTCAAGCCACAGTCAGTGTAGAACACTGTTCACTTCTTGTTGCCTGGAGCTCAAGATGCAGAAGTCTCAGTTCCTTTCACAGCACCATGTCTGCTTGCACACCACCCACCATGATGATACTAGATGAGCTAACCTCTGAAACTGTAAGCCAGCCCCCCAACTAAATGTTTTTCCTTATAAGAAAAAAAAAAGTATGGAGTCGAGAGATGGTTTAGTTACAGGCACTGGCTCCTCTTCCAGAAAACCTGAGTTCAATCCCCAGCACTGGCAGAGCAGCTGACAATCATCTGTAACTCCAACTCTAGGGGAATCTAACACCCTCTTCTGATGACTGTGGGTACCATGTATCATGTGGTACACAGACAAACATACAAACACAGACACAGTGGCTCATGACTGTAATCCCAGCCCCTGGGAAAGCAGGAAAATCAGGAGTTTGGGGTTATCCTCAGCTACATAGTAAGTTCAAGGCCAGTGTGGGCCACGAGGGGCTTGCTCTTTTACAAAAATTACACATGATATTTAATGTTAAACGTCAACAGACAGGACCTTGAATCACCTGAGAGATGGACATTTGGTCTTGACTATGGGGGATTATCCTGACTGACGTAACTCCCCTAGTGTTTTCCTTTTGGTCTGTAACCTTGGCTGACCTGATCATGTAGACCAAGATGAACTAGAACTTATAGAAAGCATTGGTCTTTGCCTCCTTAGTATGGATGTTAACAGTGTGCACCATCATGCCCAGGCTAGGGGAAACCTTATGTCAAGTGTGGATGGTACCATTCCCTGAACTGGAAATCCCCTTTTAATTAACCCAATTACTTTTTAGAAAAGATTGATTTATTTATTGGGAGTGGGTTCTCTACTTCCATCTTGTTTTTGAGACAGGGTCTCACACAAGAGACTCCAAGTAATTCTGTCTTTGTCTTCCATCTTGCTGTTTAGGAGTGCTAGAATTACAGAGATGAAGCTCTGGACTTTATCTGGATTCTTAGGGTCAAACTAAGGGCCTCAGGTTAATGACTTTACCTAGGTCACCCGATGGCCTTCCTGAGAATCTGTAGTTTTCGCTGCACCTGTCAAGTCTATCACCAAATATTTAATTCTTTCTTATGATAGTATGAAAAAAACTGTCTCCTGGATGTCCTCTTTGGATAGTTCATTGTTAATGTGTGAAAATATGGTTGATGTTTGGTCAATCAGTCATTTGCTGAACTAGGCTATCTCTCCAGCGACCCCTTTTGTAGATTTTTTTAATGATTTCTTACAAACATGATTTTTCAACTGCAAATAAAGAGAAGCCTATTTGCTTTCCAGGCTGTGTAACTTTTACGGTTTTTCCTCCCCTTGTTTCACTGGTTAGAATCTGCATTGTTTTTTATATTTATTTTTTTATTATGGATACAATATTCTGTCTGCATGTATGCCTGCCAGCCAAAAGAAAACACCAGATCTCATTACAGATGGTTGTGAGCCACCATGTGGTTGCTGGGAATTGAACTCGGGACCTTTGGAAGAGCAGGCAGTGCTCTTAACCTCTGAGCCATCTCTCCAGCCCCTAGAATCTGCATTATGCCAGGCATGGTTGTATGTGGGTTTAATATCTGTATACGGGGGCAGAGACAAACAGATTTCTTAGTTGAACACCAACTAGCCTTGTCTGTAGATGTACGTAGTATGTTCCAGGACAGCCAGAACAGACAGAGCCATAGAAATGGACACCCTGTTTTCATCTTCAGGGCTAGCTCAGAGGAGGGTGCTCGCTATGGGTTTTTTTTTTTAATTTTTTTTATTTTATTTATTTATTTATTTTGGTTTTTCGAGACTGGGTTTCTCTGTGGTTTTGGAGCCTGTCCTGGAACTAGCTCTTGTAGACCAGGCTGGTCTCGAACTCACAGAGATCCGCCTGCCTCTGCCTCCCGAGAGCTGGGATTAAAGGCGTGCGCCACCACCTCCCGGCCTGGGTTTTATTTATTATACTTTAGTCATTCAAAGCAATTTCCTTCTATTCCTAGGTTTCTGAGAATTTTTATCAAGAACGGAAGGTGTATTTTGTAAAATTGCTTTTCCTCAAAGTAATGAAATGGTCTCAAAGCTCAAATTAGACTTTAATGCTATGGCATATTAAGTCAATTGCCTATGTTGAATTTTTCTGAGACAGGGTCTCGCTGTGTATTCCTGGCTGGCCTGGTATACTCTATGTAGCTCAAGTTGGTCTCGTATTCATAATGGTCCACCAACCTCTGCCTCTGGAGTGCTGGGATTAAAGGCTTAGGCCACCAAACCTGAAAAATTTCCTATTTTGAAACTAATCTGGTGCTTATGGAACTATTCTTACTTGGTCATGGTGTATAATCTGTTTTTTTTAAATATTAAGGAGCCAGAGAGGGGGCTCAGCACTTAAGACCATATGTTGCTCTTGCGGAGGACCCAGGTTTAAGTCCCAAACCTTATCTATATGTCTGCATACCACGTGAATGCCTGGTGTGCACAGAGGCCAGAAAGCAGTGTTCAAGCCTCTGGAACTGAGATTCCACATGGCTGTGAGCAGTGAGAATCAAACCAAGGCCTCCGGAGGAGCAGCCAGGGTTCTCAACCATGAGACGTCTCTCCAGCCCAGCTGCACTCTATGTTAGAGGAATCTCACGCCCACAAATGAACCTCTAAACCCCTCTTATTTCTTTGTAGATATTAGTTACCAAGCACTAGGGAAACTTAGCATATTACAAACACTAGGAAACTACGCCAGCTTGCTTACGCGTATAGAAAAGTAGCTTCCTTTGAGAATTCAAGCCTGCGTTGGACTAATTTCTCACACTTTTAATGTAAGAAAGAGAAGAGTTCTGTGAGTTCAAGGCCAGCCTGGTCTACAAAGTGAATTCCAGGACAGCCAGGGCTACACAGAGAAACCCTGCTTCAAAAAAAAAAAAAAAAAAAAAATTTAAAAGTTGCCCAGGTCACGGTGTCTTATCACAGCAACAGGAAAGTAACAAAGATATTGGCTTTAGAAAACAATTCAGGAGCTGGAGGGTTGGCCCTGTGGTTAACAACACTCAGTCTTCTGGAGGACCTGAGCTCGGGTCCCAGCACCCAGACTCCACATTTCTGGCTTCCATAGGCACCTGGACTCCATAGCCACCAGCAGGCACATATGACACATAATAGAAAGTAATAAAAATAAATACTATAAAAAGAAAATAATTCAGTGAAAGATAATACCATTTACAGGAGGTGAGGGAGTCTCCTGTCTTGGAGCTGAATGAGACGGCGGCATTTTCTCTTCCTTGTCCTGAATTTTAAAGCCATCATCCTCAGACTTCTTGAGCCCTGAGAACTTCTGTTCGGTGAAGTGTAGCTGCTTGAGAACAAGGACAGCAATACTATATGAGTGGCATAAGACTTGATATTTCCTTCGTTTTTGTTGTTTTGTTGCTGTCGCTTTGGTTTGGTTCGGTGTTTGGTTTTTTTGAGACAGGGTTTCTCTGTGTAACACACCTGGCTGTCCTGGAACATTGTAGGCCAGGCTGGCCTCGAACTCAGAGATCTGCCTGCCTCTGCCTCTCAAGTGCTGGGATTAAAGGTGTGCACCACCACCACCCAGATTACACTTCTTTCTTAATACTAGCCTTTTCCGACTTTAAAAATTCCGTCCATTTTAAAGAAATGCCTCACATACATTGGATTAGGATTCTAAGCCTCAGTTACAGTGTGCATGGCATTATCGTGCTGGGTTAAATCGCAGTGATCTGCCTTCACCCCTCCTCCCCTCTGATGGCTCTCTGGCCTCTCTGAGGTCTTACCTGCAGTGTATTCCCGTCCAGGACGTTACGGCTCAGATATTCCATTCGGTTCTTGCCTTGGACGCCCGTTCTTTTGCTGTGCTTTCTTCTTGAGTAGCATGCAATCTGGTGTTCTTTAGCCTTCCTTTCTGCTGTGGGAGATTTTCTCTTTGCTTGATGTTGGCCAGCCTCGATAGGAGTCTCTATAAATGTCGTCTGGTTCTGAACAGACAAATCAGAGACAGAGCCTTAAACGATGGCAGCTCCAAGTCTGTCTTTCTCTCCTGCTCTTGCTCCTCAGGTCCTGTCCATCAGGAGCTTCTAGATTACATCTGATTACACACAGAGCTTGTGAAAGGAATTTCCTTTACTCCAGCCCTAAGCCTCTTCTCTCCAATTGACTATATTGTGTGCGTAGAGAGATCCACTGTCCAGGGAGTTCTAGAGAGTTAGTTACCTGGGGAAGAGAAGGGACCAGGTCTTCTGTGATGGAGGCCTTCAAGTCATCTTTGTTGTCCTTATTCTCCATCTCAGCTTCTGGTTTCTGGACCTCTGGGGGCAGGTACTGAGACATCCAGTCTAGCTGCACTTGGATGGATCCGCTGGACTTCTCTGAAGGATCCGTGAGATTGAACTCACCTTAGAGACACAGAGAAACTGGTCACACCTGGTCTTATGAGAAAGACTAGTGTTTATGAGCATCATACCTACTTCTTCCTATTTAAAAATTCATTGCGATTGTTAGTAATGAATGAACATACATTCAAACTTGTAACATAAACGAAGTTAACATAATATGACATGTAGTGAGAGTGTCATAGGGAAGACAGGCATTTCCCAGTTTCAGAAGAAATGATCAAAAGATGCTTGGGCAGGAAAGCAGCTTGCCTGTCACCTGTCGTTCAGCTGGTGACTGTGACAGAATCACCTTCACTGTCACTAGTAAGTACTGTGGCCACCCCCAGAAAACTGCCACCTATGCAAGTGGTACCAAGAATGCAAGCAAAGTGGCTTTTTCCTGAGTGGCAGGTTTCTGCCTGTTCCGAAGCCCTGCTTGGTAGGTGGCTTGCCTCTCCTCTTAGGCAGAAGTGTCTTTTAAAGAACTATGATGCCAGCCAGAGAGAGGCCTTGCGTACTCCCAAGGGCACTCAGACTATACTGACTAATTAGTGAAAATCTGGAAATCACTGCTTCAACCCTCTCCAGACAGAAACCAGACCCACAACCCCAAGTAAGCAAGAAAGGAAGGCAGAAAAGAGCTCAGCTCAAGACTCCTGAAGTTGCCTGTTGTCTGTCATGGCCATGTCTGATGCTCTGAAAGCGGTGTGAGTGCTGAGCAGCACGGGAGAGTTTGTTGTTGTTGTGTTTGGTTTGGCTTTTGTGAGACAAGGTCTTGCTATATTGTTGAGCACTCAAGACACTCCACTTGGAGCTTGTTTTCTTCTTGGCAAAACTGGTCTTTGGGCAAAGAACTGCCTAGCCTTTCTGGGACATGAATTCATATAAGACCTTAAAGAAAGCTTAAGAAAAGAAAAAAAAGAGGGCTTCTAGACCAACAAAAATGGGGATCAAGCACAGCTTCTTGGTAACAGCATTGTCTCTGGTGGGCTCTGTTTGCTGGCATCAAGCAGAGGCGTGGCTCCTTTAAGAGAGGCTTTCTGACTCAGCAGGAGCAGCAAAAGGGGTGTGGCTTCTTTGAGAGACAGCTTCCTGGTTTATGGTGGCAGCACTAACAGCTTTGTCTCTTTGGGGAGGTTGAACACTTGACTGGGCAGTGTGCTGCAAGTTACTTGGTGGTTTCCGAGAGTTGGGGTGGTAAACATGGCTTCCAGAGCTGGCAGGAAATGGACCTCCGCCATGTTGGAAAGCCAAGCAGGGTGGAACCAATAGGCAAAGCAGCCACTCTGCCTGCAACAGTTTACAACGGTGATTGAAAAAGGATTACAGATGTGTAAGAAAGACAGATTCAGACAAAAATACACCTCTGAAGGGTCATAGTGTGTCTAAAAATGTACTTGGCTTAAGAAAAAAAATTGGAATTGGTATAAGCAGTTATAAAAAGAAATAGTTTTAAAATATAAAGAGACAGTAGCCAGGCGGTGGTAGAGCATGCCTTTAATCCCAGCACTTGGGAGGCAGAGGCAGGCAGATCTCTGTGAGTTCAAGGCCAGCCTGGTCTACAAGAGCTAGTTCCCGGACAGGCAGGCTCCAAGGCTACAGAGAAACCATGTGTCAAAAAAACAAAAACCAAATAAACCAAAAAAGATGGAATACATACAGAGTCTGGATGATGTATATTATTGTGTTTGTCTGGATGATCTTTATTATTATGTTTTCTTTGAATTTTTTGACTGCAGAGAGACATTTGATTCTGGGGCTGCTAAGTTAAACCAACATAATTTTGACTTCAAAATTTGAGTCTAAGAATGTGTTGCTTTGGAAAAGAGGCTCTGCTTTTGTTTCCACAGAAGATGAGAACCTATGGATTTCTTCCAGGCTAATGTGGTTTGATGGAACAAGACCCCCCCCCCAAAAAAAAAGGTCTCCATTAACCCTAAAAACAATTTCACTCAACAAACAGCAGGAAACAGTTTGGAGAACACTACACCCAAATTCCCAAAATGATTGTTTATAAATGTTTGTTTTCATTTAAAGGGGGATATGATATAGAAATAAATATTTTGCATTGGTATGGATTTGGGTTTATTGATACAAGTTTAAGGTCAATTTTGTCATATATATTTTTTTACTCTTGTTTAAAGTATTATGTTTATACAGCTCATTTTAAAATATAATGTATAATTAAAAATTGCAGATTAATAGGTAGTCATTTATAATAGTCAAACCTGTAGTCAGTTATGTTAGTTAGGTTTTCTAGATATACAGAGAGATATTTCAGATACATAATCTTCAGCACTTCAAAAACCTACAGAATATGGCATTTAAAATGTTTTAAGGACTTAGACTTTTCTTGACAATGAGCTATATCTGCTCCTGGCAGCAGCAATTTACTTTTGAGATGATGGGCATTGAAAAAACTCCTTTGCCATTGTGGCAAGATTAGCCATTTGGGCAAGAAGCTGCTCTTGCCTGGACTGTTTGATGGTATGCTGTCTGAAGCAGACATGCAGGACCCACAGAAATGACTGCTGGACTTGCCTAAAGGTGAAACAACCTTTCAAATGTTCTGCTTCATGGAAAAGTCTGTCAGATACTACAGGCCTGTAGGCTGAAGATGGATGCCCCAACGTTACAGAAGAACCTTGTGTGACTGTCCAGGCAGCAAGATGTCTCTGTCAATTCTAGAATTTTGGAAGTTGCTTACAATGCATTTCCTGTTTACTTAGGTAATATTATATCTTTCTGGGGTCTTTGAAGAATTGAAGACAGTTATAATTTTCCTTAGTTATGATAAAAGATAAATTAGATATAACACTTTAGACTCACAAAGAAATACTACAATATAATTCTTTCTTGATAACTGTTTTGTTATATGCAATTTTACATGTTAAAGCTAAAACCTTCCTTTTTATTTAGACAGAAAAGGGGAGATGATATAGGATTTCCTTCCTTCTGTATGCTTGAATATGTTTTACTACCATTGGTTAATAAAGAAGGTGCTTTGGCCTATGGCAGGGCAGAATAAAGTCAGGCAGGAAATTTGAACAGAGATACAGAGAGAAAGTAGAAAAAGTCAGGGAGAAGCCATGTAGCTGCTGAAGGAGACAGTCACCAGAACCTTCCCGATAGGCCACAGCCTCGTAGTAATACAGAGATTAATAGAAGTGGATTAATTTAAGATGTGAGGGTTATTTAAAAAGAAGCCTGAGCTAATAGGCCAAGCAAGCAGAGCTAAAGAGGAAGGCAGTTGTAAATCTTTCATTCTGTTGCTCTTGATAATGCCCAAAATCATCTTGGATCTTAAGAGAGACTATTCTGGGCCAACACGACTCGGCAGGAAAAGGTGCTTGCCACACAAGTCTGAGAACCTGAGTTCAGTCTCCAGAACTCATGTAAAGATGGAAGGAAGGAAAGAAAGAACTGACTGACCCTGCAAAGTTGTCCCCTGGCCTCCAAGTACAATGGCTCACGCATAGACTCACATCATGTATACACACACACACACACACACACACACACACACACACACACGTAATCAAGATAATTATTTTTTTAAATGGAAGAGCGACCACGACTATTCTAAGCCAGCAAGCAAAGAAAGTTGAGTGAGGATGGGGGGACACGGGAGAGAGCGCTGAGAGGGGCGACGCCCACCTCTGATGGGTTTGTTTTGTGCAAGAGACAGCAAGGGCACGTGAGCCCTGCCAAGATAGGAGCCGGGCTCTGAGTCTTCGTCATCGAAAACGTATATAGACAGGGCCTACCGTCTCAGATACTGGTCCAGGTCAGAGGTCACATGCACTGGGAACAGAGCCTGGTCTATAAAGTGTGGACTGTCGCTGGCTGGGATGACGGCGGTGTCATGGTCAGGAAAGGTGAAGAAGCGATACATGACATACGGGCTGGGCTGAATTCCCAGCCATCGGCTCCGCAGACCGCAGCACCTGGTGATTTCAATCCGCAGTTCGTTCCGAAGTGTCCGAGTCTCGGATCTGGACTGGAAAGATGTTGATCTTGGACTCAGAGCAGCCTGAGCCACCGCCATAGGCAAGAGCAGTGACCTAGAAACCTATTCTGCCAGGTGGTGAGGAAGCCTGATGACCATGGTCTGCCTGGCCCTGGCTGGCTCTGGTAGCTGAGGGGTAGCTCGTCCTAAGGTTAACCCTACTGTACGATAGAGAGACTGGAGCAAACTTTGATCCCAGTTCCCACACAGTAGGAGAAGAGAAACGACTCCCACGTGTAGTCCTGTGATGGCTACATGCACACCATGGCATGTACAAACACAATAAATAATTTATGTTGTTCATTCATTTGAACTGAATATTAGATTTTATCCCATAGAAAGTTAATGAAGCTATAGCAGTGGGAATATCTGAACTAAAGCTTAGAGAGGACAAAAATTATGACCAAGGTAGGAGGAACTCAGCAGGTATTCCCTGTGGAACAGTGCTGCAAGCTGCACTAGGGTGAGACTATGATTAGAATGAAGAGAATATCTGAAAGTTAATGGTCCCCAAATTCCCAGCTCTAGAGAAGAGTGACTTACAGGACAGGAAGGCCACCAACTTGCTAAAATGAAGGAGGAGGATAATGCCAGGCCAGACACCTAGAAACAGGCTGACAAGTAGGACTGACCTTGAAGTCAGTGTGGAGTAGGAGCTCTGGGTGTTAAGACTGAATCTGAGTTTTGCTACTGGGGAATTGTGAAAACCTGCCCAGCTCCAGTCTCTGAAGGCATAGCCCTCCAAGATCACCTTCATTTCGGTGTCAGTCACCGAATGTAATAAAAATTACAACACCATAAAGAGAATGATAGGGAAAAGCTGACTTGTTCACCACAAAAAAAAGTATCTAACCATGGGCAGGAATTCATTTCTGCTCAAGTTTCACCATGAGAAGACCGACTTTGATACAGCAGCTTCCACATTCACGAGCACTCACAGGGAACAGGAAAGCAAAGCCTCTCTAGGGCTGCCTGGCTGATGACCTAAGATGCATAAGTACATCTTTTTTCTCACCTCATTCTTCCGGGCCTTCCAAGCTCCAAGTGTATTGACTGACAGGTAGGCCTGGGCTTTCTTTTGCTTATTGCAGGCCTGGAGGCTGGATTTTAGCGGCAAGCGCAGCCTCATCCAGTACTCTAACTCCCCCAAGTCTTCTCCACCAGCTCCTGAATGGTGAAAATGTAAAAGGCATGGAAGACAGAGTGCAGTGAAAGTCAAGGGTAGAGCAGAAGCCAGGCTGGTGAGGGCGTGACATCACAGCACTTGAGAGGCTGAAGCAGGAGGATTGTCATGAGTCCAGGGCCAGCCTGGGGGCAGAGGATGGGAAAGGGAAAATACTAGAAAGCAGCTCCAGGCTTTGGCAATTTCTTTGCTCTCCCAAAGCCTCTAGTCCTAAGAACTACAAGAAGCCAAAAGCACTTACCAGTAAGTGTGGCCAAGCCATGGACTTTCTCCACAGTCTCTAGCACCTTGTCAAATGAAATCCATCCAGTTGCAAGGATATGATGCTCACTAGCCACGGCCTGATGGAGATCAAGCCGGACTGAAGTCTCTTGAAGGTAGTGCAAGAAAAGGGAATCAATCTGCACTACAAACTGGGAGGTGAAATCATAGAGGGGCTGTGGCCCAACAGAGAATGGAGTGCAATGGGTTTCAAAATCATAGAAGGAATAAGTGCAGAACGTGGTAGGCTGGGTATCTGCAGCCTGCATGAGGGCACCGGGTGTCAGGAAGGCCTGGTGGATGTGCAGTTCAAAAAGGTTCTCGTTTCGATGCAGCAGAGCAATGTCCACTTCATCCTCACCTCTGCGGGCTGGCAATGACTCCAGACACAATGACGGTTGCCGAGTGCCATAAGCAATGTCTCTGAGCTGCTCTACAGGGGGAAAGAACACTGCCTATGCATTAAAAGGTAGAGAGCTCATCCTTGGGATGGAGGATAAGTGGAAGGAAAATAAACCGTGGAGGGCCAAGCTGAGATTATTTCAAGAAACCACGTGATTCAAAAAGAAAAGCAACACAATGACCAGCAGAAGTTTTGAATTCTCAAGGCCTCATGGGAGAGTACAAGTGAGGGGCAGGGAAGGGAGCACTACAATCAGGAGATACAAGTATCACACTAATGACATTGACTCCCATCAAGGGCCTGTGGATCCATAGGTTACTCTGGAAACAAACTGTGTTTCCAAAAGACTGTGCCGCTAGCCTTGGAAAGGATAAGACGTGGCAGTGTTTATCCCTTCATCCCTGGCCACCTGGAAAGGCTGCCTGGAGTCAGCTCTGTTATGAGCTTGTTCTCTGTCCAGACATTGATTTCATTACAAGAGATCAAGAAATCCACCTTGAAACAAAGGGTAATGAGTTAAAATGTAAGAAAGAAAACTTACAGGAAAGAGGCTGAAAATACTGCCAAAGGGATATGAGACCTTTCTCAAGGCCAACAATGGGAACATCTGAATCCTTACAGTGTGTTGATGGTGAACACCTTACTTTAAAAGTTAAATCTAGCTGGGTGATGGAGACACACACACTTTAGAGGCAGAGGCAGGCAGATCTCTGAGTTCAAGGTCAGCCTGATCTATAGAGTGAGTTCCAGGACAGCCAGGGCTATACAGAGAAACCCTGTCTCAGGGTGGGGGGAGAAGACAAAGAAGAAAGAGTTAAATCAGAAGAATAAAAATTTCTGAGTATATCAGAATGTTTATCTATTGTTCGTTTGTTTGTTGGCCTGGAGAGATGGCTTCCATGGCTAAGACCATGCATTGCTCTTCCAGAGGACTCGAGTTTCATTCCCAGCACCCACGTAAGGTGGCTCACAGCTCCTGTAACTCCGGCTCCAGGCCTTCTGCATTCTCTTCTGGCCTCTGTGGGCACCTTCACACATATGCATATATGTCCACACAGACAAATGCATGCATGTAAGTGGAACTAAACCTAAATCGTTTGTTAAAGAATGGGACGTGCTGGTAGCTGAGAGATGGGCCAGTTGATAAGAACACTGGCTGTCCTCCCGGAGGAGCAGAGTTTGATTCCCGTGCCTACAAGGCAGCTAGCTCATTGATGGAGGAAGGTCATTGGTTAATTATAATAAACCAACTGCTTGGCCTCAGCTTAGAACATAGATGGGAGGAGTAAACAGAATAGAATTCTGGGCGGAAGAGGAAGTGAGGTCAGACTCTGCTCTGCTCCCGGAGAGACTTGACAGCTCTGCTCTCTGGAGCAGAGACACCATGCTCAGCTCTCCCGATAGCTCTGCTCTCTGAGGCACACGCGATGAAGCTCCGAACCAAGATGGACATAGGCTAGAATCTTCCTGGTAAGGGCACCTTGGGGTGCTTACACGCATTATTAGAAATGGGCTAGTCCAGGTGCGAGAATTAGCCTGTAAGAGCTATAGTTCATGGGCCAAGCAGTCTTTAAATGAATACAGTTCGTGTGTTGTTATTTCGGGCATGAGCTAGCCAAGCGGCCGGGGTGTTGGGGACGCAGCCCTGCCGCTCTTATTTCAACAGCTCATGACTATCTGAAACACCAGTTCTATTGGATTGACACTCTCTTCTCATCTTTGCCGGCACAAACATGGTGCGCAGACATCCATGACAGCAAAACACCAATATAAATAAAAATTGTTATTTTATGTGCTCTGCCAGAATATACGTATGTATACCCCATGTTTCCACAAGGACAGAGGAGTCTGGTGGATCCCCTGGGACTGGAGTTACAGATAGTTGTTGGCCTCCCTGTGAGTTTTGGGAACTGAAACCAGGTCCTCTGCAAAAACAACAGCTGTTCTTAACTTCTGAGCCATCTCTCCAGCACCCCCGTGTCTTCATGTGAGAAGGTGGGCGGGAGAGAGGCTGTCAGGATGGGACAGTAGCTAAGTGTGCTGGCTGCTAAGCCTGGGGACCTGAGTTTGGATCTGTAGAGCCTACAAGATGGAAGGAGAGAGCCAGTTCCTGCAGGTTGTCCTCTAACCCCATTCGTGTGTCATGTTATACACACACACACACGTGCGTGCACACACACACATGCACGCAGTATATAAATGCTTTTAAAAAAGAAAAGGGAATGTGGTACTGAATGCCCATTCTCTCAGGATGAGGAAACAGAAAGGAGGACTGCATGTTTGACACCAGCCTAGATTACACAGCAAAAGTGTCAGGCTCAGAGGTGCATACCTTTAATCCAAGAATTTGTCAGGCAGAGGCAGGTGGATCTCTATGAGTTGGAGGCCATTCTGGTTTACAGAGTGAGTTCCAGGATAGTCAGAAAACCCTGTCTTGAGAAACCAAAAGAAAAAAGAAATAACACAACTAAGTGGTATACATGGAAAAACTATTCTGCCTCGGCAGAGGTCAAAGCACAGTAAATGAAAGCAGATGACCTTCAGTCATAGGTAAGGGTGTTTGCCCAGGAGGACTCAATTCAAGCAAGGATCGCCTTTTTTTTTTTTCTCTCTCTGTAGCCCTGGCTGTCCTGGAATTAGCTCTGTAAACCAGGCTGGTCTTGAACTCACAGAGATCCACCTGCCTCTGGCTCCCAAGTGCACAACTACCACCCAGCAGAGGACTGCCTTTTTTATTTGGCAGCAGCCTTACCAAACTAACCTCTAGTGCTGTGCTCATGAGAAACCAGCTTATGACTGACTTTCTTGCCAGAAAAGAAAATCCACTCCACAGTGGCTCCTCCTATGTTGAGGATAGTGACTTGTGTTCTGCTTTAAATGTCAGACTGTGGTGAGTCTGGTGAGGGTTAAGTCATCTCTCCAGACACAGCATAATAACGAAGCCTGCTTCTGGACACTCAAGGTAGAAACCAGAGCCTGTTCCCGAACTGACATAAGAAGACCGCTCCCCTGCCTCTGCTAACATCCTTGTATTGCAACAGAGATTTTAGAGAAAAATCGCAGGAAAGAATGACAGAAAATGAATGACAAAGATCTATTACCTGACAGTAATTGCCTTGGAGGCTGAGAGGCTTGTGTTGGAGAAATGACTGACAGGAAAAGAGACCAGAGAGTCACTTAGGGTAACCTGGAAGCACCACTGGTCCTGTTGAAATTCTCCAGAAAAATCAGATACTCAGGACTGGAGAGATGACTCAGAGGTTAAGAGCACTGGCTGCTCTTCCAGAGATCCCGAATTCAATTCCCAGCAACCACAGGGTGGCTCAAAACCATCTGTAATGCGATCTGGTGCCCTCTGCTGGTATACAGGCATGCATGCAGACAGAACACTGCATATAATAAATATTTAAAACTTAAAAAATAAAAAAAAATCAGAGAAAGGAAATTACAAGCCGTGCATCAAAAACCACAGAGGTGAGCTGGGCAGTGGTGATGCATGCCTTTAATACCAGCACTTGGGAGACAGAGGCAGGCAGGGGAATCTATGTGAGTTCCAGGACACCCAAGGTTAAACACAGAGAAATACAGTCTCAAAAAATAAAGCAAACAAACAAACCCCACAGAGAAGAGAGGAAGAGAGCAGGAGAGAGAGTCAGGAGGATCACTGTCAGTCATGTGACATTACCCAAGACGAAAACAAAGGACTTAGACTTGCCAGATGCTGGAAGGCCATGGCTTCTTAAGATACCTTCCAGCTGCTTTATGCGGCAGTTCTTGAGGTCTAGGAGGTGGTTCAGTCTCTCCAGCTTCTCCTTGTGGTCCCGATTTTCATTATCAGCCTTTGTCATCATCGCCTCTAGCTCCTCCTGGAAGAAAAGGGATGGTGAACTTTCCCCTCAGTGGCACAGACTTTAAAACTGGGCCTCCTCGGCAGGAGAGTATGACCAGGAAGAAAGCTAAGGTTTCCCGGGAACCTTCACGCCCGGCTGCACTGGCAGCTCCCTAAGGTCTTTGGGGAGAGAGGAACCTAGAAGTCCAGCACTTGCCTTTCATGAGCTGCCCCTTAGCTGACTTCTGGGCCAAGGTGCGTGGGCATATGGGTCCCCAAGTTCTTCCACAGGCTGGGCATCACTAACCACCAGCCCTAGAAACCTGGGCCTTCTCATATGCCAGCTCCCTGTCCCTTTCCTGGGCTGTCTTTCCTCGCACCTGATAACACACGTTGATTTTGCGCTGCAGGAAGAGCATGTCCCTGGTCTTTTCTAGTTCCAGTGTGGTCTCTGCATGCGACACTTGCAACTCGCTTAGCATCTGGGACAGGTTGTTTTCTTCTTGAGCTTTCGGTTCACTGGACTACAGAGTGAAAACAGAGGGGAAAGCGAGAATAAATAGGACGGGTGCGGTAGTCACCTTCTCTCTAAAGCAGCTATGGAGAGCTGTAACAGGCCAGCAGTCCGTTTCCTTCAGAAAGGACGAGGTTTGCTGCATTTCAGTGTGTCAGTGCGTGGGTGACACGGTGCTCAGATGGCTATGGAGACTGGAGAGATGACTGCAGGGACAAAGTGCTCGCTGTGCCAGTCCAGAGTTGTCCCTCCCCCTACCCCGAACTCCACAAGTGCACCACGGCACATGTGCCCACACACTTGTCATACACATACACAAAACGATAATGAATAAAATCAAATGGCAGCTTCAGCCGATCATTTCAAGTTCGAGTCTAGAGACAGGAGACAGGGTTCAATGGGTAAGAGCACTGCCTTCTTTTGCAAAGGACCCAGGTTCAAAACTCCCAGAACCCACATGGCAGCTCACCGTCTGTAACTCAAAGGATTCAGTGAATTCTTCTGACCTCCATAGGCACTGCACACATGTAGCGCACATACATACATGAAAATAAAGCACTCATATGCATAAAGTAAAAATAAAGAAATCTTTAAAAATGAAACAAAAGGTGGAGGCAGAGGCAGGAGGATCTCCAAGAGTTCGAGGCAAGCCTGGTCTATAAGAACTAGTTCCAGGACAGGCACCAAAAACTCCAGAGAATCCCTGTCTCAAAAATCCAAAAAGAAAAAAAAAATTTTCGGGGGCTGGAGAGATGGCTCAGTGGTTAAGAGCACTGGCTGCTCTTCCAAAGAACCCAGATTCAATTCCCAGCACACATGGCAGCTCACAACTGTCTGTAACTCCAGTTCCAGTGGATCCGATACCTTCACACCAATACACCAATGCACAAAAAAAAAATTAAATAAATTATTTTAAAAAATGAAACAAAAGGACTAGAAAGTAGGCTCAATGAGTAAGAGCACTTACTGCCCCTGCCGCGGGCTAAGGTTTGTTTCCCAGTACCTACATGGTAATTCACAACCATCCATAACTCCAGTTCCAGGGATCTAATGCCTTCTGCCAACTACCATGGGCACCGGTATACACATGGTGCACAGGCATACATGCAAACACAACACTCACATATTAAATAAAATAAATAACTCTTTTTTGAAATTTCAATAACAAATAAGAAGTCTACCTCTGAGCGGTAAGGCATGGGGGTGCTGGGTGGGGCTCACAAAACTCTTCTTACTGTGAGCCTCCTCAGCACTGTCTGGCCCCTTTAGCTTCTCCCTACCAGAGACCTCTCAGTAAAGTTGCTCCTTTACCTCTCCCTGAGGTATCTGTTGGAGCAGAGCGGGAGGACCATGCGGTTCAGACGGCTCTCCCGGAGACGGGGGCGCAGTATCTGTTGTCTGGAGACTCTCTTCTTCCCATTTATGTTCGTGACAGATGTTGGGGACTTCAAGCTTCATATCTTCACCTTGATCTGCTGAGAAGAAGGGATGCCGAGAACAGAAACCAGTTATGGCCAGCACAGAGCTGAATCAGTGTGATCTGAAACAATGTTTCTCTGTATGGCTTCAAGCATTACAGAAAAGCAATTCCCTCTGCTGACACAAAAGGACCTCTAGCCAGCTGAACCTGTCAACCCAGGCGACACTTGTACTTCTAAGCTGAAATCAAGATGATAGAAGAACATCCAAGAATTGTGGGATGGAGAGGGAAATGAAAGCAGGACATGGCTGCCTGGATGGGCCAATAGTACTTCTGGGCAGGGTTGGGAGGAGGAGGGGATAATGCAGATGGTGAACACCAGGGTCTTATCATTCAAAAGCACTCCACCAACTCAACTACATGCCCACCAAATATTACCTTTCTGATGGCAGTCCAACCTTCGCTTCATTCTGACTTTTGGCCATTCATGCCCTGTAGCCCCCATCTCATACCCACCCTGACTGAAGGGAGGCTGGGGGTTATGTGCACGTCTCAGGGAAGCTACGCGAGAATTCCTCGGATCTTGTAGGACTTAGTTTGTATTTTATGTAAACCACAAGGTGCTTGGGATACATTCCTAAGCTTTCTTATTTTATGGCTTCTGCCTGAAAGCTCCTTTGTTTGTTTGTTTGATACAGGGTTTCCCTGTGTAGCTCTAACTGTCCTAGAACTCATTCTCTAAACCAGGCTGGTCTCAAACTCAGAGATCCAAAAGGCATGCACTACTGCCCAACATGAAGGCTCTTTCTTGTTGTTTTGTTTTGTGTGAGACAGAATCTCACTAGCCCAGGCTAGCTTCAAGCTCTCCATCTTCCTGCCATGTCCTGGGAGGCAAAGGTAGGGGCCTTGTGTCATCTTTCTTTTCCTAAACTTTCTTATTTGAATAAACTAGGATCTAAAGACAAATTGAAAAAGACTATACAGCAGCATCCGAGACCGGATGAAGAGGACAGTCATCTTCTTGACAGTGTTTAAAAGCCTTTTAAACAACCAGGCGGTAGTGGCGCACACCTTTAATCCTAGCACCCAGGAGGCAGAGGCAGGAGGGTCTCTGAGAGTTCGAGGCCAGCCTGATCTATAGAGAGAGTTCCTGGACAGGCTTCAAAGCTACACAGAGAAACCCTGTCTCAAAAAAAAAAAAAAAAAAAAAAAGGAAAGAAACA
>NW_026068191.1:460402-464421 GCF_014885135.2 Alexandromys fortis
CAAAACAAAATTAAAACATGAGTGATTTTTTTCACTTATCTCAGAAATGACCAAATTAAAAACAAATTCTCTCTCTTTCCTTTTGATATTTATTCATTTATTTATTTATTTTATTTTTGGATTTTCGAGACAGGGTTTCTCTGTAGCTTTGGTGCCTGTCCTGGAACTAGCTCTTGTAGACCAGGCTGGCCTCGAACTCAGAGACCCGCCTGCCTCTGCCTACCGAGTGCTGGGATTAAAGGCATGCGCCACCACCGCCCAGCTCCTTTTGATATTTTGAAACAGTGTCTCACTACGTAGCCCTGGCTGGCCTGGAACTCACAGAGATCCGCCTGCCTCTGCTTCTCAAGTGTTGGGATTAAAGGCATGCACCACACAGGGTGAGAAATCTGTTTTTAGCATAACCAATAAAGTAAATGTTTAAAAGCAATAAATCAAAAATACTTGGGGCAAGGCATGTATGTCATGTGTGCAGGTGTCGTGTCTTCCTGGCTAAATAAGACCTAACTGCCCACGTTTTAATTTTAGTATTGATGACCCACAAAATACGGGGTCATGTCGGGAGACTAGAGGCATAGAAGCCCAAGTTCCCGCCTCCCAAGTCACACACAGAGACTGCACTTGAGAAAGCTCTTTCAGGCCTGACCCACCTTTCTCATTGGCTGCCTGGAGCAGGACTTTTGTTTCCTCCAGCCCAGGACCCAGCTGGTCTTGCGGCGGACAGGCTTCCTGCGGCTGCTGCTGTCTGAAGAGCTCCCCGCTCCAGGGAGGCGGATGGCTGCTCTCCAGCAGGCTGAGAAGCGGAGGCGCGGTGTCAGGGGGCCCCTCCAAGGGGAAGGCTGCGGTGTCTTTGTTACACAGTTTCAGCATCTCTGGGACCGAGCTGATCGTTCCTTTCTCCACATGTTTTCTCTGCCCTGGCTTTATTTGTAACTGTCATTTGCCAACTGCTTTGGAACTTTTGGGCGGCATTGAGGGTGGCTCAGTGTTCCTTCTACTTAAGTCTCCAGGGTTCCACTGTGCGAGCACCCCAACCATTCATTTCTCTAGGAACTTCTCCAACAGGATGGCTTTCTTTAGGCAGCCAGTGTGGTGCTGAGTTAGAACTGAGAAAACAAGATCTTTCCTTTCTCACCTTACCCCCCCCCATCTACCTTTGCTACCCAATGGCTACCCAATGGCTACGTTAGAGAACTCGTATCTTTAAACTATTTACTATACTCAAGGACAAAAACAAGCTGTTCAACACCTGTACCTCCATTCCGAGGTATTCAGCTGTTAGATTTGTCTTGAGTATAAAACAAACAAGGCCAGGCCCTAGTGATGGAATGACACTGACGTTAAAAACTCCCTGCCCCACCCCCAAAAAACAAGAGACACCGAGACACCGTGTTTGGGCAACTGTTGCGCACTGGAAGAGGGGGGATGAGGACACACGGACACACAGACACACCACACAACACGCAGAGGCAGGTGGAGTTCAAGGACAGCCTGGTCAACAGAGTGAATTCCAGGATAGCCAGAGAAATGCAGTTTCAAAAATCCAAAATTAAAAAAAAAAAAAAGAATTAAACTGGGTGGTGGTGGTCCATGCCTTTAATCCCAGCACTCAGGAGTCAGAGACAAGCAGACCTCTCTGTGACTTCAAGGCCAGCCTGGTCTACAAGAGCTAGTTCCAGGACAGACTCCAAAGCCACAGAGAAACCCTGTCTCGAAAAACTAAAAAAAAATAAATAAAAAAGGAAAAAGAAAGAAAAACTAGCCTGCTGGGTTGGGTGGGCAGTGAGATGGTGCAGTGTGTATGGGTCCCTCTGTCAAGCCTGACAACCCGAGTTCAGTTCCCAGATACTACAGGGTAAAGGAAAGAACGGACTTCCAAAATCTGCCCTCTGCCCTCCACGTGTGCTGTGGCGTGTGCTTCTCCTAATACATAATTGTGAACAAATGAAGAGAGGCGGGCGAGGACCAGTCCTTCTACGACTTCTGGGACTAGGCCAGGGGACCCAGGCTCCATTCCCAGCACTCATACCCTGATGCACAAACATCCATCACCTCCGGTTTGAGGGAATCCAGCACCCTCTTCTGACCTCTGCGCACTAGGCACACATATGGTGCAAACACACATGCAGGCCAAACATTCATACACATAAGATAAAACAAGTAAGTTCAAAACAAATTTTGAAGAAAAAAATGTTTTTTTTTTGTTTGTGTTTATTTTGTTTTTTTACCGCAGACCTGTGGTAGTGGTGTCTACCTTTAATCCTAGCATTTGGGAAGTGGAGGCAGGAGGATCTCTGAATTTGAGGCCAGTCTGGTCTACAGAGAGCTCCAGGACAGCAGACAGCAGATACTCAGAGGAAATGCTGTCTCAAACAAAGCAGAAAAAAAAAGAAAAGAAAAAGGAGGGGGCTGGAGAGATGGCTCAGCGGTTAAGAACACTAGTTTGTTCTTCCAGGGCGCCTAGGTTGAGTTCCCAGCACATATGTGGTGGTTCACAGCCATCTGTAACTCCAGTTCCCTGAGATCTAGCACCCTCTTCTAGTCTCCAGAGGCAGACACCCAGGCACACATGTGGTATACAGTCATACATGCCGGCAACACACCCAGATGCATAAAATAAAAATAAGTTTTTTAAAAAGGTTTTGTTTGTTTGTTTCTTCAAGACAGGGTTTCTGTGTGAATGGACATGTCCTGGAACTTGCTCTATAGACCATGCTAGCCTCTAACTCACTGAGATAGACCTGCCTTTGCCTCCTGAGTGCTGGGATTAAAGGCATGTGTCACCACCACCCAGCAGTAAAAATTAACTAAATAAAAGTGATAAAAGACCTAGAATGAGGGGCTGGAGAGATGGCTCAGTGGTTAAGAGCATTGCCTGCTCTTCCAAAGGTTCTGAGTTCAATTCCCAGCAACCACATGGTGGCTCACAACCATCTATAATGAGGTCTGGTGCCCTCTTCTGGCCTGCAGACATACACACAGACAGAATATTATATACATAATAAATAAATAAATATTAAAAAAAAAGACCTAGAATGAAAGTGAAGGTACTTACCTCCCACAGTCTCAGCATACTAAAGCACAAGCCCGGACGGGTGAGCACACCTGTTTACAGCTTGCCTTTCCTTTGAACATTGTTATCTCTTTGTCTTTTGTTCTGTTCTGTTTTGTTTTGCTCTTTGAGACAGGCTTTCTCTCTATATAGCCCTGGCTGTCCTGGAAATCACTCTGTAGATTAGGTTGGCCTTGTGGCCTCCATCTCTGTCTGCCTTTGCCTCTGGAATGCTAGGATTAAAGGCATGTGCCACCATGCCTGTAAAATTTGTAAGGTTTCATAATTCTCTCATAGAAACAGTGCTCTGGGAGCAGACTTTGTACTTACTTTTCCACAAGTCTGTCATAACTGTCACTCAGCAATTTCCGTTCATTTTCCAAATCTTCAACTCTGACCTGAAACTGAGAATGACAGAATCCTAGCGAGCACGCTTGTCTTGCACGTCACGGCACGGGCTTCTCTACACAGGCTCTACAAGTTGTCATTTGAAAGACTGCCTGTCAGTGGCACACACCTTAAAACCCAGGGCAGAGGCAGTCAAGTTTGCTACCGGTCTAGTCTACAGAGTGAGCAAGTGCCAGGATCTCCAGGGCCACTTGGTTAAAACCCTCTCTCAAAAAACAAAAACAAACAAAAGATTGGAGCTAATTGAAAGAAGGCTGAGTGCCAGGCGGTGGTGTGTGCAAGTCTTTAATCCCAGCACTCAGGAGGCAGAGGCAGGAGGATCTCTGTGAGTCCGAGGCCAGCCTGATCTACAGAGATAGTTCTAAGACAGACTCCAAAAGCTACAGAGAAATCCTGACTTGAAAAACAAAAACAAAAAAACAACAACAAAAAAAGTAGGCTGAGAACTTTTATTGGAGTTAGTGAACTCTTTGATGTACGTTTTCCTTACAACCATCAGAGAAATGGCAAAGCATCATGAAATATGAAAGTGGTCAGGGAGCCGAGCGGTGGTGGCGCA
>NW_026068191.1:464510-479427 GCF_014885135.2 Alexandromys fortis
ACGTTTTCCTTACAACCATCAGAGAAATGGCAAAGCATCATAAAAAAAAAAAAAAAAAAAAAAAAAAAAAAAAAAAAAAAAAAAAAAAAAAAAAAAAAGTGGTCAGGGAGATGGCTCAGAACATAAAGGTGATTGCCACCAAGCCTTGAGTCTGATCCTCAGGACCCTCATGACAGAAAGAGAAAACTGACTCCAAAGTTGCCTTCTGACCTCCACCCTTGAGTTGTGGTCTATGTACCTGCATATACAGACACACACCAAACAAACATAACGAAAAAAATAAACAGCCAATCCTGGTGGTACACACAATTAACCCTGGCACTCAGGAGGCAGAGGCAGGAAGATCTCTGTGAGTTTGAGGCCAGTTGGCCTACATAGTGAATTCCAGACTAGCCAGAGCTACCCAGTGAGACCCTGTCTCAAAAAAATAAAAGAAAAAGAAAGAGAAAAGAGAAATGAGTCTAGAAAATACAGAAGTATAGATTCTCAAATATTGCAATCATCTAAACTATGTGGTTTAACCACTTTTGAGGCTCACTGTTCTCATATAAAAAAATTAAGTAGCAAGGCTGGAGAGACAGTTAGAACTAAAAACACTTGCTGCTCTAGAGGACCTGTTTGATTCCCAGGACCCACAGGATGGCTCACAAACATCTGTAACTCCAGTTTTCAGGAGATCTAATGTCTTCTTCTGACTTCAGCAGACACTCATGTGGTGCACAGACACCCAGGCAAGCAAAGCGAGAAGACGGAAAAGAAATGTTTTCATGAAAAGGCATATTGTTGCTAGGAAGCTCTTTTTTGTTTTTGTTTGTTTGTTTGTTTATCATGTAGCCCAAGCTGGCCTCAAGCTCACAAAAGACCTTAAATATCTCACCTTCTTGTTCCTTTTTTTAGATTGCTGAGACCACAGCTGTGCATCAGCACCACCACGTGCTTTGCTTTGAGGTGGGGTTTCAGCGGGACAGAATGAATTCAGGGATCCCCCTGCCTCTGCCTCTGCAGTGCTGGAACTGAAGGCATGTGACACCAGGCCCAGCACCACACCTGCCTTCATGCCATGCTGGGGATCAAAGCCAGGGCTTTATCTGTGCTAGGCAAGTACTCTATAAGAGCTGCTTCCACCCCTGGAATATGGCACCGCTGTTATTTACCTCTTTCAGCGTTATCTGCAAGACAGACACATCTTCCAGTTGTGTCCTCAAGCTCACGACCTTCTTGCTCTCCTCCATTAGCTCTGCCTTGAGCTCATTCACTTGGCTGAGGAAGGCGTCATGGGTTGCATTCAGTATTCCCTGATTCTGCAGACAACGGGAAATTCCTCTAGGACCGATTATTGGCTGAGACCTTGACTCTGCAGAAATGGTCTCCAGACAGCAGCAACTCCAACATTCTTAGGCAGAGGCCACCAAGAACAACCATGTGGTGATTTTAATAAAAAAGGTTCCCATAGATTTATATATTTGTATGCTTGGTCATCTAGGAGTGAGTACTTGATTGGAATTAGGAGGTCCAGCCTTATTGGAGTGGGTGCGACCTTGTGAGAGGAAGTGTGTCACCGGGAGGTGGGCTTTGGGGTTTCAGAAACCCAGCCAAGCCCAGTGGCTCTCTCTCTCTCTCTCCCTGTTGCCTAGGGATCTGGATGCAGAACCTCTCCAACACTATGTGGCTGTGTGCTGCTACTGTTCCCACCACAGTGAAAGCTACCACCACAGTGACAACAGGCTCAACCTCTGAAACGGTGAGCAAACCCCAAACAATGCTTTCTCTTAGAAAAGTTGCGGTGGTCATGGTGTCTCTTCCCAGCACACTGACTAAGACAGACTTTGAGGACAACGAGCAACACAATGCCTGGTCACCGTAAAGAGACCGCGTGCTTTTCTCCTTAGCGCGTCTCTGTGAGCAGTTTTCCTCTTAGGCAGGACTGAGATGCTATGAGTCACCACTGGACCTGGAATTTCTCCAAGACCCAAATTAATCCCTGGCTCTAAGTTAGGTGCCATTTTCAAAAGCTGCCTTAATTCTCTAAGATATTTGAATGATTTCTAAAATGATAATTCTCCCCTTGCTCCTTGGAAAACACTATTTCAGCTCTTGAAGCTGTGAGCCATTTTCTGTGATTGCTTCTGTTGAGACCAGATGAGCTTCTTGGTGACCCTCAGCCACAGTTTTGTCTGGACCCCATTCACAGTAGTGAGTTCGCCCAAAGACTGGAGACACCAGAGTATCTGCGACAGACACAGAATAACTCATTGCTTATCAAAAGAATACTCCTGGGCTGGAGAGATGGCTCAGAGGTTAAGAGCACTGACTGTTCTTCCAGAGGTCCTGAGTTCAAATCCCAGCAACCACATGATGGCTCACAACCATCTATGAGATCCGGTGCCCTCTTCTGGCCTGCAGGTGTACATGCAGGCAGAACACTGTATACATAATAAATAAAAAAAATCAAAAAAAAAAGATTTAAAAAAAAAAGAATACTCTTGGAAGTTTTTGAGTGTTATAATTTACTGTGATAATAAGCTAAAAAAATACCACTCCAAATATTTCTCAACTCAGAAATTGTGTTTCAATTTTGCTCAAAACAAATATACAACAAATATAACAAATAGAATATGACCAAAAAAAAAAAAGAGAGAGAAAAGAAAAAAGAAACAATAACTAATTTAGATGCCTTGATTCTGCTATAATGTAACCTGGAGAAGAACATAGATTTCTTTGGGTTTGATTGCTCTAATTACTAAGAAATAATTTTTTTAATTTTTTCTTTTTGAGACAGGGTTTCTCTGTGGTTTTGGAGCCTGTCCTGGAACTAGCTCTTGTAGACCAGGCTGGTCTCGAACTCACAGAGATCCGCCTGCCTCTGCCTCCCGAGTGCTGGGATTAAAGGCGTGCGCCACCACTGCCCGGCTTTTTTAATTTTTTATGGTTTATTTAACTTTTATTTTATGTGCATTGGTATGAAGGTGTCAGATCCCCTGGAACTGGATCTTCAGACAGTTGTGAGCTGCCATGTGGGTGCTGGGAATTGTCCTTTTTTTTTTTTTTTTTTTTTTTGGTTTTTCGAGACAGGGTTTCTCTGTAGCTTTGGAGCCTGTCCTGGAACTAGCTCTGTAGACCAGGCTGGTCTTGAACTCACAGAGATCCGCCTGCCTCTGCCTCCCGAGTGCTGGGATTAAAGGCGTGCACCACCACCGCCCGGCTGGGTGCTGGGAATTGAACTTCGGTCCTCTGGAAGAGCAGTGCTCTTAACCACTGAAACATCTCTCCAGCCTGATGCTCTAAGAAATAAATTTAAAGAAACTTTATTAATTACCTTTTGACTGGGCAGTGGTGGCACACACCTTTTATCCCAGCACTTGGGAGTCAGAGACAGGTGAATCTCTGTGAGTTTGAAGCCAGCCTGGTCTACAAAGGGAGCACCAGGACAGTCAGAGCTGTTATACAGAGAAACTGTCTTGAAAAACAAAACAAAACTATGGAGAACAATCCTCATTGTAGAATACTGGTTTATGCAGTTAGGATGTGTCTTTGACAAGGTGTCAAATAAAGAGCTGAATGGCCAATAGCAAGGCAGGAAAAGGTTAAGCAGAACTTCCGAGGACAGAGAGGAATCTGGGAAGGAGAAGGGCAGAGTCAAGAGACAGTTATGGATAAAGCAGGGTGGACAGCGTGGAGATGAGGTAACAAGCCTCGTGGAAGAACACAGATTTAAAAACATGGGTTACTTAGGTGGTGATGACCCATACCTTTAACCCCATCATGCAGGAGTTCAAGGTCAGCCTGGTCTACAGAATGAGTTCCAGGACAGGCTGCAAAGCTACATAGAGAAATTCTGTTTTGAAAAACCCCCCAAAAAGAGGGGGGTTAATTTAAGTTATACAATGTAGTTAGGAACAAGCCTAAGGTAAGGCTGAGCTTTCACAATTTATAGTAAGTCTCTACGTCATTATTTGTGAGTTGATGGCCCAAAGAAAAATCTGACTACATGTACACAGTGCATAACTGCTGCCAGGTACAGAAACACACCTCATTTCAAAGGCCAGGCTCGTAGTCAGGGGACAGAGGCAGGTGGATCTCTGTGAGAGCTACTTCCAGGACAACTAGGACTGTTACACAGAGAAACCCTGGAGCGAGCGAGAGAGAGAGAGAGAGAGAGAGAGAGAGAGAGAGAGAGAGAGAGAGGAGGCTGGGTTAAGAGGCCCTGAGGCTCACTTCAGAGGCACTGCTAGGAGCAGCTGATTCACTACGCTGCAGCAGGAAACCAGATACAAAGGCTGCAGGGAGGACACAGCAGCTTCCCAGAGTTGGGACAGTTAGGAGGACCCAGAGTGGGCTGAGCCGGACACCAGTGCCGTAAGCCAAAGCCGTGGCAGAGGACCAGGCCAAACAGTTTAAGATCTCTCTGATATGGTCAGAGAATGCTGCAGGAATGCAGTGAAGTCAGGTCCAGACCGAGAAAAGCTCTAAACAGATATAGGATGCTTTAAAATGCAGTTAGATACTGAATCAAAGAAAATGGGTACAGACAGTCATAGAAAAATAAATAGCTTAAAAATGATAAATCAGGTAGCCTTTCATAATTAATAAGTTCCTGGGTAATTATTTGTGGGCTGGGGGTCCTGATGAGAAAGTGCTGACACAGATCCTGTCTTAAAAACAACAACAACGGGCTGGAGAGATGGCTCAGTGGTTAAGAGCATTGCCTGCTCTTCCAAAGATCCTGAGTTCAATTCCCAGCAACCGCATGGTGGCTCACAACCATCTGTAAAGAGGTCTGGCGCCCTCTTCTGGCCTTCAGGCATACACACAGACAGAATATTGTATACATAATAAATAAATATTTAAAAAAAAAACAACAACAATTACCTTCTGGAGCAAGTCTTCATATGCCTGGAAAAAATAAGTAAGTATTATTTCACCAATAATCAGCAATTTCATGAGAAACTCGACATCTCTATAAGATAAGTTGGCTGTGGTATCCCACGCCTTGAACCCCAGCACCTGGGAGACAGAGGCAAGTGGGTCTCTATGAGTTTGAGTCCAGCTTGGTCTACAGAGCAAGTTCAAAGCCCATTAGGGCTACACAGTGAGACCTTACTTCAGAAAGAGAGAGGGGAAAAGAGAAGATACTCCATGCCTCAGCAGAGCACCCAGGTCTTGAACAGTGCTGATTGCGGGACGGGAAGGTCCGACCGTGGAGACTGATGCCACCAGGTCTACTCACCTAAAGCGGGAGTCCAGAAGCCACCTTCCATTTCTCTATTGCTCCCACTCTCTCTCCTTTTGGGGACAGAACTCATTCTTCTGTGTCCTGGATTTATCAAAGTGAGATCCCTTTCTCTGCAGTCTTCTCTCGCTGGGTCCTCAACTAGTCTGCGTAGTTCTCCTGTCATGGACTTCTTTTGTTTTGTTTTGTTTTTGGAGACAGGGTTTCTTTGTAGTTTTGGTGCCTGTCCCGGAACTAGCTCTTGTAGACCAGGCTGGCCTCAAACTCACAAAGATCCACCTGCCTCTGCCTCCCCAGTGCTGGGATTAAAGGTGTACGCCACCACCACTTGGCCTGTCCTGGACTTCTACAGGATTTCTGTGTCTGAAGTCTGTTTCAGTCATTCTGGTCTTATTCTGTTCTCCTGTAGTTTTGCATTTATATATGTATATATGTGAATGAATATATATATTCATTCATTTATTTATTTCATTACATTGGGGTTTTGATTGCATGTATGTCTTTGTGAGGGTGTTGGATCCCCTGGCACTGGAGTTACAGATAGTTCTGAGCTGCCTGCCATATGGATGCTGGGAATGAACCCAAGTCATTTGGAAGAGCTCTTAACTGCTGAGCCATGTCTCCAGCCCCAACGTTTTCTTTTCAGATTTAGTTATTGTATGAGCATGTGTGTTTCACCTGCATGTATTTATGTGCACCACTTATGTGCCTGGTTCCTGCAGAGGTCATAAGAGGGCATCAAATATCTTGGACCTAGAGTTAGAGACAGTAAGCCTCCATGTGGGTGCCAGGGATCAAACCTGGATCCTTTGAAGAACAAGAAGTTTTTTTTTAACCTCTGAGTCATCTCTCTAGCCCCCTTCCCTGGTTTTGATTGGTTTGTTTAGTTTTTATTTGTTTTTTGAGACAGGTTCTCAGCCTGGTCACAGCCTTGTTGTTGATGAGTGCCTTGAGCTACTGCAATTCCTGAGACATCTGAAGACATCAGGACGATATAAAATCTCCTACAGCTCCTACATTTGTTCACCTGTAACCAGTAACTACTGGTACTTTGTAATCATTTTTTTATTATTTATTTATTTATTTCGATTTTTCAAGACTGGGTTTCTCCGTAGCTTTTTGGTTCCTGTCCTGGAACTAGCTCTTGTAGACCAGGCTGGCCTCGAACTCACAGAGATCCGCCTGCCTCTGCCTCCTGAGTGCTGGGATTAAAGGTGTGCGCCACCACTGCCCGGCCTGTAATCACTTTCCTAAAGATATTCTCTCTCTATGTACTAAAATGAATTTCAAATATCATGCATTTCAAAGGCTTTGAGATCTTTTGGAGAGAAGAACTTGAGCTTATGACCAGCTTGTTCAAAACCTATCTCCACCTGTGCACTGTCTACGTGTTGAAGCATCACAGACAAGTCCTCGGCCCTGACCTTCAGCATCCGCATTCACCTCCCTAACAGACAGGTTCCAGGACCTGACCTCTGACCTTCAGTG
The DNA here is from genome assembly GCF_014885135.2 of Alexandromys fortis. NCBI lineage: Eukaryota > Metazoa > Chordata > Mammalia > Rodentia > Cricetidae > Alexandromys > Alexandromys fortis. Next base: position 471,229 of record NW_026068191.1, read on the forward strand.
TGTCTGCATTCACCTCCAAACAGACAGGTTCCAGGACCTGACCTCCAGTGTCTGCATTCACCTCCTAACAGACAGGTTCTAGGACCTGACCTTCAGTGTGTCTGCATTCACCTCCCCAACTCATAGAGATCCACCTGCCTCTGCCTTCTCATTGCTGAGAGTGAAGGTGCACATCACCACGGCCTTGCTAGTTTTTTTTTTTTTTTGGTTTTTCGAGACAGGGTTTCTCTGTGGTTTTGGAGCCTGTCCTGGAACTAGCTCTTGTAGACCAGGCTGGTCTCGAACTCACAGAGATCCGGCTGCCTCTGCCTCCCGAGCGCTGGGATTAAAGGCTTGCGCCACCACTGCCTGGCAGTAGTTTTTTTTTTTTTTAAGTTACACCCCCTCCCCTTTTTGCAGTCCTAGGGAATGGACCTAGGACTTCATACAAGAACTAATTGACTTTCCCCTCTAAAAAGCACAGCTGATTATAGCAACTCACCTCTTGAACTTGTGTTAATTGGGCTTCTGTAGCTGCTAATGAGGCATTCTTTTCATATAAGAGTTTCTTAAGCCGAATCAGCTCCACGTTCTCCTTAATGGAAGCTCTGTAAACAGAAGACACTGAACCGTTCCTTCAGGGACCCAGAACCTCCTGTCGTTGTCTCTTCTGTCACCCCAGAACACATCGGAAGTTGAAACACAGTCTGCAAAATGTCCTTCCTCCTATTTTGTTGTTGCTATTTTTTTTTTCTTCCCTGAAACAGGGCTTCTCTGTAGCTTTGGAGCCTGTCCTGGAACTCACTCAGTAGACCAGATTGGCCTTGAACTCACAGAGATCCACCTGCCTCTGCCTCCCGAGTACTGGGGTTAAAGGCAAACCCCACTGTAGCATGATTAATAAAAACCCAGAAACAAATATTGGGTTTCAACCTAAAGGTCAGAAAAGCAAATCAGCCAGTCAGCCACTGGCTCTTACCTCAGTCTAAAATGGCGATCCTGCCTCCAGGAATCTCAGGAATAGACTGTGTCTAAGAGCTGTCTCCTCCTGTTTTAGTTTTATATTCCTCTCTAGGACTGGGATTAAAGGTGTGCACCACTACCACCCAGTTTCTTGGCAAACTAGTGTGGCTACTGGGATTAAAGGTGTGTGTCACCTCTGCCTGGTCTGTAAGGCCTTTTTCTTTTTTCCTTTTTAAAAAAATAATTTAGCTGGGCATGGTGGGGCATACCTTTAATCCTAGCACTCTGGAATTTGGGAGGCAGAATCAGGCAGATCTCTGAGTTCAAGGCCAGTTTAGTCTACAGAGAGAGTTCTAGGACAGCCAGGGCTACACAAAGAAACCCTGTCTCAAAATACAAGAAAAAAATATTTGATGACATACACTTTTAATCCCAACACTTAGGAGGCAGAGGCAGGTAGATCTCTGTGAGTTTGATGTCACAGAGTGAGTTCCTGGACAGCCAGAGCTATTTAGTAAATCCTGTCTCAAAAGAAAAGAAAAGAGAAAAAAAAAGAAAAAGAAAAGAAAGTGAAAAAAGGTTTAAAAGATATTAGTAAGGATTTAGGCTCACTCTGCCCCAGTGACCCTCACTCTCCTGACTAGTCATATATGAACAAAGTCTATAATTACATTGTTGCTTAGACTCGACCTCCGATTAATTACACGTGGGATTAGCCTTTCAGCCCTGAGCAGGTCTCCACAGGCTTGCGGTTCTAGCCCAGTTGATAGGTCCTGAACTTGGTCCCCCGCCCTGTATAAAACAGAGGTGGTGGTGAATGCCTGTAACCCCAGACTTGGAAGGTAGAAGCAGGAGGACCAGAGCTTCAAGATTGTCCTCTGCTCCACAGTGAGCTTGGGTCAGCCTGGGTTACGTGAAACAGTGTCTCAACACAGCCTGGTCTACAAAGCTAGTTCCAGGACAGGCTCCAAAGCCACAGAGAAACCCTGTCTCGAAAAACAAACAAACAAACAAAAAAACAAAACAAAAAACTCAATGGACTGTTTGTTATTCAGCCCGAGGTGGCAGGTGGGTCGGAGGTGGGCTGCTGTGAAGGGATGGAAACCGGGTGGACTCCCAAATGCGTATGATGAAGTGAAAAGCGCGAACACACAAAGCTGTATTCGCACAGTCCCAGCTAAACAGTGCTTTAGGTAAAAGAAAAAACAACAGCGAAGCCGGGCGGTGGTGGCGCACGCCTTTAATCCCAGCACTCGGGAGGCAGAGGGAGGTGGATCTCTGTGAGTTCGAGACCAGCCTGGTCTACAAGAGCAAGTTCCAGCCAGGACAGGCTCCAAAACCACAGAGAAACCCTGTCTCGAAAAACCAAAAAAAAAAAAAAAAAAAAAAAAAAACAGCGAGATCAAAAGGATCAACGGTCATCAGAGGTTGGGGAAAGAGACGTAAACAGGCAGAGCACAAGAGGTTTTCAGGGCGGCCAATACCCTGTGATTTACGACGGATCCAGATCCGTATGATTACACATTTGCCCAAACTCCCAGCATGCACAACAGCAAGAATGAACTTTTTTTTTCTTTTGAGACAGGGTTTCTCTACAAAACCCTGGCTGTCCTGAAACTCATTTTGTAGACCAGGCTGGCCTGGAATTCACAGAGATCTGCCTGACTCTGTCTCCAGAGTGCTAGGACTGAAGGTGTGTGCCACCAATGCTCCCTAAGAATGAACTTTGATATCAAATGTTGACTCTGTGTCAATATTAGCTTGTTTTGATGTTCTTTTTATTTCTTTCTTTTATTTTTTTTTAATTTTTATTTTTATTTATTTATTTATTATGCATACAATAAATGTGTATATGCCTGCAGGCCAGAAGAGGGCACCAGACCTCATTACAGATGGTTGTGAGCCACCATGTGGTTGCTGGGAATTGAACTCATGACCTTTGGAAGAGCAGGCAGTGCTCTTAACCTCTGAGCCATCTCTCCAGCCCCCGTTCTTTTTATTTCTATTTTCATTGAGAAAGGATCCTACTACGTAACCTTAGTTCACCTGGAATTCTCTAAACCAGCTGGCCTTGAATTCCTAAGGATTGGCCTGTTTCAGCCTCCCAAGTGCTGAATTAAAAACGTGTGCCACCAGTAAACTAATTAAAAACTGGCTGTCAGTAAACATTCATTCATTCATTCATTCATTCATTCATTCGTTTGTGTCTTGAGACAGGGTTTCTCTGTGTAACAGCCCTAGCTGCCCTGGAACTCACCTTGTAGACCAGGCTGTCCTCAAATTCACTGAGATCTGCCCGCCTCTGCCTCCCAAGTGCTGGGATTAAAGGTGTGTTCTGGTTACTAGTTAATTTTTGTAATAAAGGCTCTACTTGGGGTTCAGTGGTAAAGAACACTTGCTGTTCTTGGCAAGCAGATTCTAGTCCCAAGTTAAACAGCAGCCAACCCAGGTTCCAAGGGATCTGGCGCCCTCTTCTGGCTCTTTGGGCACCAGACGCACACAGTGCACTAACATCCTACATTAAAGAAATACATAAATCTGAAAAATAAGGAGGAGCTGAAAAGTTGGCCTTGTGGCTAAGGTAAGGGCACTTGTTGCTCTTGCAGAGGACTGGGGTTCAATTCCCAGCATCACATGGTGGCTGGGTCCAACTTCTACCCTCCACGGGTATCAGCAACTCACATGGTGCACAGCCATATACGCAAGCAAAACACTCATATACATAAAATGAAAATTAAAAATCTAAATAAAAATAACCTGAAAAGGCTGTGGAGACAAGGGTGTGTGGTACTCCTTATTCAATTTTGTTATGAAACTAAAAAGCTGATCTAAACAATGCAGTCACTTATCCATGTGGTGTGTGTGTGTTCACACTCATGCTCACACACATCCTTTACTGGTGTGTGTGTTCACACTCATGCTCACACACACGTGTGGAGGCCAGAGGTTGATGCTGGGTGTCTTCCTCTCCTACGCTCCACTTTACATATCAAGACAAGGTCTCTCACATAGAACCTGGCTAGCAATGAGCTCCAGAGAGCCCCTTGTCTCCGACACCCTAGTGCAGGGATAACCTGCTTTTCTGTGGGTGCTGAGGTTTCAAACCCTGGTCCGCAGGCTTGTGTGACAAGCAGCGTACTGACTGAGCCATCTCCTTCGTCTCTTTTTCTCTTTGTCGGGTATTGCGAGTCTTATCTTCAATTCTAGCACCCCAGAGGCAGAGGCAAGCCATCTCTGCCCTGAGCTAAGTCCCCAGTCCTTCGACCAGCACGTAGAAGTACTTTCCACACAAGTCAGACAAGTTTTCAGTTCTTGAAACATTCGATGGAATAAAAGAATCAGCTCCAGCCGGGCAGTGGTGGAGCACACCTTTAATCTCAGCACTTGAGAGGTAGAGGCAGGCAGGTCTCTGTGAGTTCGAGGCCAGCTTGGTCTACAGAGTGAGTTCCAGGGCAGCCAGGACTGCAGAGAGAAATTCATTCCTTCCCGTCCCCTCTCCTCTTTGGTTTTATCCTGTCACCCTGTCTCTATGTAGATCAGGCATGTGCCACAAGACCTAACCCACCTACCTCTTTATATTCAGAGTTTCTCACTCCAGGTCTACGTCTAGATTTAATCTATCCCTAAATAACCACTTTTCCTCTGTGGTGAAGAAAAGCTCAAACAAAAAGGCCTCGGTATAGTTTGAGGCACAGAATGTTAGCTCTCACCGAAGCTCGGCAGCCTTCCGCGCACACTCCAGAGAGCTCCTCTGAATGAACTTTTCCTCTCTGGGCGTTTCCTCAGACCTGGGTGCTTCCTCCACCTCTGTAGTCCTAATGGGAGCACTGTCGGGAATACAAAGACCAATGAATTTAGCCCAGATCAGGACTTGGCTGATTAAAAGTAGACTTTTACATTTAGAGGAAGATTAACCTCAAAAGGGAGAAGCAGAAACGTTTATAAGACCTTGAATTGAGCTGTTCACTTACCAAAGAGTTAGATAAAAGTTAGTGATCTAGAGGGTAATCTTACAAAATGTAGCCTGCAAATGTCAACATAGTAGATAAAAACTAGAAGGAAGGGGAAACACTTTTGGTTGTTAGACCTGAAGTTAACCTGTAAACCCTACCTACCTAAGGACCAGGTAACTTCCTGGCATTCTGGGAGCTGTGGTTCTTAAAAAAATAAATAAATAAAGCTTCATGGGAAAGTACGGTGGCCCATGGGTTGTGTCCATATAAACCCCACCAACACCTGTCTAGGAGTCAGTTACCTGGATGTTTCCAGATGTGGGTTCTGAGCAAATTCCATCTTGGTCGATATGTAAATTTTAATAAAAGCTTGCTTAAATTCAGCCAAAATGATGGAACTGGCTATTCTGGTGAATTTCAGGATTAACATTATGAAAAGAATTTTTTTTCCTCAGAGGACAGAGAAATGCTTGTTTTATAACTATTAATATGAATGTAAATGTGAATTTTGACAGGGCCTCACTGTGTAGCCCGGGTTGGCCTGTGCAGGTGGTGGTGGGGAGAGGAGGGGTAAGGGAGGGCTGGGGAGAGGGAGGGAGTCAAAGGAAGCTAATCCTCTTGGCTACTGTTTTGTATTTTTAAACAAAGAAGGTGAGATTTGACTTTCAGCTGCAACACTCACTGACCCTTAAATGATACATTTCCACTAGAGCTTTTTTGGTAACAACCTGGGCCTGGAAAGAAGACTCACAGTTGGCTGAGCTCACTGGTTATTTCTGTTCTGCTGTTTCCATCTGTCACACATCCCTTGAATGTGGAGGGGGCTGTATAGCTGTGCCTGTCTTTTGGCCCTGAAAGTTTAGGTGGAGAAAGATGTGAGATGTAGCCACAGTACCTTCCAGAACTCCACATACCAAACCCTGGACAGCAAGAGCTGGCGACCGTGGGCCTTGTGATCTGGGGGAAATCCTTACGTGACAATTAGCCACAAAGGTGCTTCCTTCCTCCATCATAAAAATCACAACTGCAAATATCTTCAGCCAAGAACACTGACTCAGGGGGTGGGTCCAAGAGGGAAGAGGGAAGAACTCAAGCTGGTCCAAGCCAGGCCTGTGTCCAGCCCTAACCTAGTACACAATGGGTGCTCATTCTTATATGCATGGTCCTGGAACACAGAGATTCAGCTGCCTAGAAAGTACTTGGATTAAAAGCATGTGCTCCACCACTCCCAGATTTGTTGTTGTTGGTGGTGGTGGTGTTGTTTTGAGACAGAGTCTCACTCCGAAGTTCAGAGTAGCAATCCTTCCTCAGCCTCCTGAGTGCTGGAATTACAAAAGAGATGCCTGCCTCAGCACTAAAATTTAGACTCCTACTTTTTCAGCTGTTTTTTTTGCAAACGTTTGCTTATCTAGAATATAGGACTGGAAAGTCTAGAACCATACTACACAAACAAGTGAGTCTTTCAGAGCAGGGGTGGCATACAACTTTAGTTCCAGCACTCAGAGGGAGAAGCAGGCAGATCTCTGAGTTCGAGTCCAGCCTGGTCTACAGAGTGAGTTCCAGGACAGCAAACAAAAAACCCAAATGAGTATTTAGCAATAAGATAAGAGTATTTAGATAAACTGTTGTTTGTAGATTTCCTCTTGTCACTAACGTGGGTTCTTGAGAATAGATTGTCTTGGAGGCTGCTGTTGAGATCCACGTTGGAGTGAGCCAGTTGGGGTGCATCAAAGAGAAAGTACAACCCATACTGATCATTGGCTCTTCGGTTTCCAGACCTCAGCCACGGCTGCTCTCAGGGAAACACTGAACCTACAGAATCATGTGTAGTTTGTGTGTGTGCCAAGTTTTCTTGGGAGAAGGACCTTAAAAATATGGTCATGGTTTCAAAGTAGCCCTCTTCTCCAAAATCAAAGCACAGAGGCTCAGTTGTCCTGCAAACCCTGGCTTCCCAGTCTCATGCCTAAGCATAGTCCCAGTACTCAAGGTCCCTCCTTTCTAGACTGCTGTGGCGTTCACCAGCAAACTTCTCTTTCTACTGTCTGCTTATCTTTGGCAAACTGGGTTCTTTGTTTTCTTTTGTGAGAAGGGGGTTCACTATGGACTGCTGGCTGGCTTTAAACTTGCTATGTAGGGCAGGGATTATCAGATTCTGTAGCTGCTTAACTCTGGAGGAGTGGGGATTATCACAACCAGCTGTTGGTTTTGTTTTGTTTTTCCAGTAAGGGTTTCTCTGTGTAGCTTTGCCCATCCTGGAACATGCGCTGTTCACAGAGATCCTCTGCCTCCCGAGTGCTGAGATTAAAGGCGTGTGTCACTACTGCAGGGCCCAGCTGTTGTTTTTTAAAGATTTTTATTATTGTTATTTAAGTGAAAGAATATAGGTCATGTGTGTTGGTTCCCACTGTGGCCAGAAGAGCCTCCATATTGAACCCCAGTCCTCTACAAAAGCACCAATTGCTCTCAACTGCTGAGTCATTGCTCCAGCCCCGATTTTTCCCCCTTCGTTTCTCTCCTTTGTTTTGTTTTGAGACAGGGTCTCTCTATTTCTTCCTGGCTGTTCTGGAACTCGGTCTGTAGATCAGACTGGCTTGGACTCACGGAGATTCTCCTGCCTCTGCCATCCAGTGTATTAAAGAATACTCCACCATGCCAGGCAGTCTCGACTTTTTTTAAGGTTTAATTTTTTGTAGTATACACAGTGATGGGTCTCTCTGCAGTTGTACATAAGTACTGCTGCTTTGAGTCTCCCGCTTTGTCTCCCCATATGCCTTCCCTGGAGGGTTCTCTTCCCTCCCACAGATAATCTTCCCTCCGGGCTCCCACTTCCCATCACCCCGTGCTTAACCGCTCTCCCCTTGGTTTGTTTTTGTTATTGTTGTTTTGTTTGTTTTTGGTGGTCCTGGAGATGAATCTACAGCCTCAATCATGTTAAGCAAGTCCCCTGCCACTGAGCCACGTGCTGGAGTAAATTCAGAAATTTATACTGGACCTCCACGGAAGGCGGCAGGCAGGCTTTTAGGAAGGTGGAAAGGTGAGACAAGGACACTAACGCAGGGAATGCTGGGTGACGACGGGCGCTCGCCTTTAATCCCTGCACTCCGTGGAGGCAGGTGGATCTCTGAGTTTGAGGCAGCCAGGGTTGCACAGAGAAACCCTGTCTCCGAAAGCAAAAATCAAACAAAAAAAGAATAAAGCATTCGAGACCAGCCTGGTCTACAGAGCTAGTTCCAGGACAGGCTCCAGAGAAACCCTGTCTCGGAAAACCAAAAAAAAAAAAAAAAAAAAAAAAAAAAAAAAAAAA